>NC_041385.1:399872584-399934217 GCF_002162155.2 Triticum dicoccoides | reverse complement strand
GGCGGAGTTGTAGCCGCGGCTGGGTGGGGAGGCGTTGTGGCGCGGAGCTGGGGCTGGGGCCGTCGAGGTCGGCAGTCGGGGGCGGGGCGGGGGCGGGCGGGCGCCGGGGGGTGGATAGGAGGCCCGGGCGAGGATCTGCGCGGCGGTGAGGAAGTGGATCGGGGGGTGGCCGAGATGGCGAAGGCGGGGTGGCGTCGCGGTGATTGGTAGTGGATGAAGGAGGGGAGGTGGGAGGAGCCGGTGGTGGAGGGAGAGATCCTACCTTTTTTCCGAGGCTGTTCGTGTCGGGCTGTCTCGTTGCCGGTGTTAGCAGAATAAGGTTTTTGTGTGCAGAATAAGAGTTTTAAGGGCGTTAGCAGAATAAACTCACCCTATATAACACCTCTTACAGTCTTATTCTGCTAACAGTTTCTTATTCTGCTAACACCCCTCCCCCCATCCCAACTACCTTTGTCAGCCCACCCCCACCTTCTTCCCCTCGCGGCCCGCAGCAAGCCCCCGTTCCCCCACCCAAGCTTCTTCCCCCGCAGCCGGCAGGGGCACGCGCCACTGCTCCCCCCGCCACGCATACCTCTTCCTCCTGGTCGGGGCCGCCGCGCCCCTTCTTCACCACCCCGACGAGAGACAGCCCCTCGCGTGCGCCCCACATCTCCCCTCCTCGCCTTCGCTGAAACCCGCCACCTCCCGCCGCCGAGCCGAGGCCTGCCCAACCTCCGACGGATCCGACCAGGGGCTTGACCTCCCTCGCGTCAGATCCAGTTGAACGCCACGGCTGTGGATCCCCCTCCCCCTGCCCTGCCTTTCTCCTTCATCGCCGAGCTGCGAAGGCCGTGGATCCGCCTCACCGTGACGGACCTCCCCTCCCCCTGGCCGATCCACCCCTTCCTGAGGTGTGGGTGTTGTTCCCCCGACGCCGACGAGCTCCATCGCCCACCACTGCTCATCGTGATGCGCGCGTGGGTTCCTGGGGAGGCGGTTTGGGATCTACCCCCGACAACCACGCCCAAGCACGGCGGTTGGCCCCCGACGCCGCGGCCACCCTCTGCCCTCACGCCCTCTCTAGTTCTCTTCCTCCCCTGACGGCCCCTATTGCGTCTTCAACCGCCGGATCCGGCCTCCACCAGCCCACGACGTGACTTTCAACCACAAGAACCGGCGGGGACAGCCATCGATGTGGCAACCAGCTCCCATCACCACTCCCACCCAGGGCCGGCCCTGACATTTGAGGGGCCCTTGTGCGAACTCCATATAATGGGCCCATACACTATAATAGACACTAAAAATTCATTTCCACACCTATGTGTACCACAAAAAGTTAATAAAAGCAAGTGTAAATTTCATTAGCAGATATGAAATATGGTCTTAATACATCATGTATATGTCACATGCTCCAACAACCAGCAACCAAGAAGTCTTCTTTTAACTCTTCTTAATTTCTTGATCCAATTTGACAGAAATTATAGCTCCAGATCAGCAAAAATCAGAGGAGCTGTTGTTTGCCGTATGCCTTTTGCCTTTCTCCTGAAAAATACACAGAGCACAAGTGTATGGCATGCTAAAGAGAAACAACGCCTTCGAGCATTTTTCCATGCAAAATCGCTAATAATAGCATCAAGATCAATGCTATCCAAGATATCCTTCGCAGTAAAAACTTGCTACAGTCGCAGGAACAGTTAAGAGAATTTGATAAGCACTAGACACCTACAACTCTAACAAAATTAAAAAAATCGCATCTGCTTAAATGAATTTATTTGGCAAAGTCATTTTCAGTCAATGCTACAATCAGCAGAATCTACTGAATATGCCATCTTCATACAGAAAGAGAGGAATCAAGGAGTTCAAACATAAGAGCAGAAATAAATAGACAAGGCCAGAGAACTGAGATCCGGAAATTTCATGAATGGGCAATGACTTGGCTGTCTATGAATCTTCGGCACATGTTGCAGGCTGCTGCTCTTGCGTACCTCCAAGGGCGGTGTGTCTGTCGCCTCGTCTCCGCCTGCCTAAAGCCCTGGAGTATTTATAGGATGAGAGAAACCAAAGAAATCCATTAGATAATGATACAATTAAACATTGATTAATATCGGGAGTTGGGGTCCTGGGCTGTTCGGAAATCGGGACAATCAATTGGTGAGGAAGACGATGGCGGTTGGGAGACGAACGAGCTGGCGGCGTCTTTCTTGGAGAGAACGAACGGAAAGGGATTCTGGGATTTGTGTTTGCGCGTGAGCTGCCTATTTCCTCTCTTAATGGGCTGCGCTGCTTCTTTTGCGTTCTAGTACAATATTTGTTGGGAATATATATACCTACTTGCATATAATATATGCACAGGGCATGGGCCCCTGCTCAGGCTGGGCCCTAGGCGGCCGCACTCCTCGCCATGGCCCAGGGCCGGCCCTGCTCCCACCCGCCTCTCCCCGCAACGCGGGATCAACGCCGCCCCGTCCCAGCGACCATCTGAGATCCACCGTCGCCTGGCTCTGCGCATCCAGGTCCTCGGCGACCTCCTACTGGCCACTGGCGCCTAGAACTGCGCAGCCTCGCCCCCTTCGACCTCCCATGAGCCCCGTTGCCTGGATCCTACAGTGCGTGCAGTACGGCAGCCGCACTGGTGCAGTTTGGTGGGGTAGCGTGTGCAGTGCTCACCCGATGCCATTTAGTTTTTTCTGGTGTTTTTAATTTTACAGTGGGGTGCAGCTCACTCTTTTTGTTTTGCAGCTCACTCTTTTTTTTGGAAATCATTTGCAGTGCACTCAGTAAGAAAGAGAAGAGAACATCAATGTTCATTTTGAAGTTTGATTTGTTGTTTATGGGAAACGCAGAAAGAAAAAAGGTAGTAAGAATGGATGGTCATTTGTATAAGCAAGTCTTTCCCTAGTGCAGTTCTGTTGGGTACTGCATCGTTGATTCTATTGTGTACTAGATGCATGTGTAAAAAATATTGAATGGATATGCATGCTTTTAAGCTCACTTTGTTTCTCATGCAGTTCACTATAAAACTCCTTTGTGGTTCACTTGGTAATCCGAAAACAAAAACACCTCAGAAAGCAACTCACTTCTCATTACATGTGGTTCACTTGCTCAGTCCCTGCGGTCCACTCGCCCGGTCTACGCACGAAAAAATATTGAGTTTGGAAAAAACTCACGCGGTTCACTTTCGGTAGTGTCGTGGCCCGTTTACGGTAGTCTCGAGGTTCACTATTTGTAGTATTGCGGTTCACCAACGCTCGACATGAAGTGCACTCCACCTTGTTTGGGAAAATTTACGTCCCACAAAAAAGAAATCATGCAGTGCACTTGTCGGTCTGATGAAGTGCGGTTTTTAGTTTGAAATCAGTGTCGTTTTCTGTCTGATGTAGTACATACGACGATTTTGGGTCGCGAAAAAATAGAGTGTTCTTATTTCGTTAAAATCAAAATTGCTCTTAAACCGTAAAAATCAGATAGAGTGTTCTACATAAAAAAGTTGCGCCTCATAGACATCTTTCCATATGCGTATAATTTCAATCATTCCAACCAGCGGTATGCAAAAATTTCGTGAAAAACGGCCGCTGCCTATCATCGTCAGCCGCACAATTTTTAAAATTAACTAAAACCCGTAAGGAATATCAAAACTATTTCAACATATGAAAGTTGCGCCTCGTCCGTAGCTTTCCAACGGCGTATCATACGCCTCGTTTTGACAAATAGTTCAAAAATTGGAGCGAAAACAGTACCAAAAATTGCAAAAAATTCGAAAAAACATAATTCCGCGATTTAGTAAATTTAAAACTCGTCTTAAATGATAAAGAATTAGAGAAAATAATAGATATGAAAAATATGCCTCTCGATGATATCTTTCCAATGGCGTATCATTTGCTTCATTCTGACGAGCGGTTTAGAAAAAAACATGAAAAAACGCTCGCTGCCACTCATCATGCGCCGCACCGTTTTCAAAACTTCTCTTAAACCGTGAGGAATCTCAAAAAGTGTTCAACATGGCGAAGTTGCACCTAATCCATAGCTTTTCAATGGTATATTACATGCCTTGTTCCAATAAATGGTTAAAAAACTAGAGTGAAAATGATACCGAAAAAACACCGCGTGCAGTTTTTTCATACACGAAGTTCACTAGTCTCTTTATTGATGTACCCCTGCTACTGAAAGTGCAGTGCCCTTGCGTTGAGTGTGCAGTGCAGAAGTGTTATCAGAATAGTTATTCAGAATAGACCGGCTATATATATATGTATGTATGTATGTATGTGTGTGTGTGTGTCTTTAATGACTACTGCTTTGTACATACTGTGCCTTTGCTCATTGTTCAAGTTACATCGTGAATGATTCCATACACCTGGTCCACCCCTTGTTAAACTGCTCCCTAATGTTTTTAGCAGGATGGCTCACGACCCTCCACCTCCACCCTATATTGCCACAATGATGCAGCAGTTTGAGCTGAATCGTCAGTTTATGACTGGGGTAATGGCCCAGTTTCTGAACCAGAATGCTCGTTAACAGCCTGCCCCAATAACACTGTAAGAATTTGTGTGCCTCAACCCATCCATTTTCCGCAACTCCACTAATCCGATGGATGATGATGATTGGCTTCGTGACATCCTGTTTGAGATGGAGTCAACTATTGTTGCCCCTGCCAGTTACGTCACCTTTGCAACACTTGAAGGGTCCAGCTGCTCAATGGTGGGAAAGCCACAGGGGTATGCTACCTGTAGAGACTGTAACCACTTGGTAGGAATTTTAGTTAGCCTTTCTGTACACGACACGTTCCTCAAGGTCTGACGGACCAGAAGAAGGAGTTCCGCAAACTCTCACAGGGCATGATGATTGTGGATGAATATCAGAAGAAATTCCTTGAATTATCTCGCTATGCTACGGATGACGTCTGCACTGACGTTCACAAGCAGGAGAAATTTCATGAAGGACTGCATCCCGATATAAAGGTCACACTTGTTGGTCATGATTGTGTAGACTTTGCGACGCTTGTCAGTTAAGCTTTCTGAACTGAAACTGGTCTGATTGAGTACCAGAAGTCGCTCAAGCGTACCAGAGATGTGGGTCCATCCTCGGGTCAGCCTGCTCAGAAAGGTCGAGTCTGGATCCCACACAATGTTCATCACCGACCTGCTCCAACACCAAGGCCGTCTTATGTTGTAGCTTGTCCGCCCCAGTCGCTGAGACAACTAACGATTCAGGGTGGACAGTCCAATGCTATGGCTCCTCCCCATAATGATGGTTTATGCCGCAAGTGTGGACAGCCAGGGCACCATGCTTTCAACTGTCACCAGGGTTAGCCATAGAATTCATCACGTCGTCCTGTTGACCGTAAGAAGGGCCGTCGAAACCATCATACGAGTAGTTGTAGTGCCAGGCCGCCTACGGTGACTGGTGGTCAAGTATCCCATGTCAAGATTGAAGAAGCTCGTGTGTCCCCAAAAATCGTGATGGGTACCCTTCGCAATAATTTAGTGCCAGCTTCTGTTCTCTTTGATTCAAGATCATCACATGCTTTTGTGTCCCAACAATTTGTTCAGTCGCATGAGTTATACATGGAAGAATTACCCACTCCTCTAACGGTTCAATCCCCGGGGTCCAAGTGTAAAACCTCAATGGTAATCCCTCTCAACCAAATCGAGATTGGAGGTCTACTTTTTCCAGCTTCTCTCATTGTACTCGGACCTTCCAACATAGACATCATTCTTGGTATGGATTGGTTGACAACCCATAATGCTTTGATTGACTATGCTACTGAGACAGTCCAACTCACTCACCCTTCTGGGCAGACAGTACAATACTCAGTCTGAGCTGCTCAGGATGCCGAGAATCAGATATATGTTCTGAATGCATTGAATGCCTCACCTCTTGAGGGAATAGAGAACATTCTAGTCGTTCGTGATTTTGAAGATGTCTTTCCAGAAGAACTTCCAGGAATACCCCCTGCTAGAGCTGTTGAATTCATCATAGACTTGAAGCAGGGCACTACTCCTATGGCTAAGCGGCCATACAAGATGCCACCACATGAACTCCTTGAGCTTAAGGAGGAAATCGACAAATCTGCTTGGGGAGCACTGCTACTTCTTGAGCTTGCGTTGGTTTTTCCCTTGAACAGAAAAGGGTGATGCAGCAAAGTAGAGATAAGTATTTCCCTCAGTTTGAGAACCAAGGTATCAATCTAGTAGGAGACAACACACAAATCAGAAAATACCTGCACAAACAATCAAACAAACTTGCACCAAATGCGATAAAGGGGTTGTCAATCCCTTCATAGTTACTTGCAAAAGTGAGATATGATAGCGATAGATAAATGATAAAGTAAATATTTTTGGTATTTTTGGTTTATAGATGAGAAAGTAAAAGATTGCAAGAATAGTAGATCGGAAACTAATATTGTAGATCGGAAACTTATATGATGGAAAGGAGACCCGGGGGCCATAGGTTTCACTAGAGGCTTCTCTCAAGATAGAAAATAATACGGTGGGTGAAGAAATTACTACCGAGCAATTGATAGAAGAGCGCAAAGTTATGACGATATCTAAGGCAATGATCATGAATATAGGCATCACGTCCGTGTCAGGTAGACCGAAATGATTCCGCATCTACTACCTTTACTCCACACATCGACCGCTATCCATTATGCATCTAGAGTATTAAGTTCATAAAGAATGGTGTAATGCATTAAGTAAGATGACATGATGTAGAGGAATTAACTCAAGTAATATGATGAAAACCCCATGTTTTTATCCTTGATGGCAACAATACAATACGTGCCTTGCTGCCCCTATTGTCACTTGGAAAGGACACCGCAAGATTGAACCCAAAGCTAAGCACACCTATCTAGTTGGCCAAACCAAACCGATAATTCGAAGAGACTTGCAAAGATATCAAATCATGCATATAAGAATTCAGAGAAAATTCAAATAATATTCATAAATAAGCTGATCGTAAATCCAGAATTCATCGGATCTCGGCAAACACACCGCAAAAAGTATTATATCGAATAGATCTCCAAGAACATCGAGGAGAACATGGTATTGAGAATCAAAGAGAGAGAAGAAGCCATCTAGCTACAAGCTATGGACCTATAGGTTTGTGGTAAACTACTCACGCTTCATCGAAAGGGCAATGGTGTTGACGTAGAAGCCCTCCGTGACAAAATCCCCCACCGGAAGGACGCTGGAAAAGGCCCCTAGATGGGATCTCACGGGTATAGAAGGTTGCGACGGTGTAAAAGTGTTTTCGTGGATGCCCCTGTTGGTTTGGTGATATATGGGAACATATAGGCGAAGAATAAATATCAGGGGGTGCACGAGGGGCCCACAAGGGTGGGGGTGCACCCTTCGTCCTTGTGGCCGCCTCGTGGCTCTTTCGACTTCATCTCCAAGTCTCCTGGTTGTCTTCTGGTCCGACAAAATCATCGCGAAAGTTTTATTCCGTTTGGACTCCGTTTGGTATTCCTTTTCTGCGAAACTCAAAAACAGGAACTGGCACTGGGCTCTAGGTTAATAGGTTAGTCCCAAAAATAATATAAAATATTATAACAATGCATAAAAACATCCCAAACAAATAATGTAATAGCATGGAACAATAAAAAATTATAGATACATTGGAGACGTATCAAGCATCCCCAAGCTTAATTCCTGCTCGTCGTCGAGTAGGTAAATGATAAAAACATAATTTTTGATGTGGAATGCTACCTAACATATTTATCCATGTAATTTCCTTTATTGTGGCATGAATGTTCAGATCCCTAAGATTCAAAACAAAAGTTTAATATTGACATAAAAACAATAATACTTCAAGCATACTAATAAAGCAATCATGTCTTCTCAAAATAGCATGGCCAAATAAAGCTATCCCTACAAAATCATATAGTCTGGCTATGCTCCATCTTCATCACACAAAATATTTAAATCATGCACAACCCCGATGACAAGCCAAGCAATTGTTTCATACTTTTGATGTTCTCAAACTTTTTCAACTTTCACGCAATACATGAGCGTGAGCCATGGATATAGCACTATAGGTGGAATAGAATATGGTGGTTGTGGAGAGGACAAAAAGAGGGAGAAAGTCTCATATCAACTAGGCGTATCAATGGGCTATGGAGATGCCCATTAATAGATATCAATGTGAGTGAGTAGGAATTTCTATACAATGGATGCAATTAGAGCTATAAGTTTATGAAAGCTCAAAAAGAAACTAAGTGGGTGTGCATCCAACTCGCTTGCTCATGAAGACCTAGGGCAATTTGAGGAAGCCCATCATTGGAATATACAAACCAAGTTCTATAATGAAAAATTCCCACTAGTATATGAAAGTGACAACATAGGAGACCCTCTATCGTGAAGATCATGGTGGTACTTTGAAGCAAAAGTGTGGAAAAAGGATAGTAACATTGCCCCTTCTCTCTTTTTCTCTAATTTTGTTTTTTTATTTGGGCCTTTCTCAATTAAGTGGCCTCTTTTTTTTCTGTCCAGAGTCTCATCCCGACTTGTGGGGGATTCATAGTCTCCATAATCCTTTCCTCACTAGGACAATGCTCTAATAATGAAGATCATCACACTTTTATTTACTTACCAACTCAAGAATTAAAACTCGATACTTAGAACAAAATATGACTCTATACGAATGCCTCCGGCGGTGTACCGGGATGTGTAATGCATCAAGAGTGACATGTATGAAAGAATTATGAAAGGTGGCTTTGCCACAAATACGATGTCAACTACATGATCATGCAAAGCAATATGACAATGATGAAGCATGTCATAATAAATAGAACAATGAAAAGTTGCATGGCAATATATCTCGGAATGGCTATGGAAATGCCATAATAGGTAGGTATGGTGGCTGTTTTGAGGAAGATATATGGTGGGTGTATGGTACGGCGAGAGTTGTGCGACACAAGAGAGGCTAGCAAGGGTGGAAGGGTGAGAGTGCGTATAATCCATGGACTCAACATTAGTCATAAAAGAACTCACATGCTTATTGCAAAAAAATCTATTAGTTATCGAAACGAAGTACTACGCACATGCTCCTAGGGGGATAGATTGGTAGTAAAAGACCATCGCTCATCCCTGACTACCACTCATAAGGAAGGCAATCAAAATAAATAAATCATGCTCCGACTTCATCACATCACGGTTCACCATACGTGCATGCTACGGGAATCACAAAATTTAACACAAGTATTTCTAAAATTCACAACTACTCACTAGCATGACTCCAATATCACCATCTTCATATCTCAAAACTATCATAAAGAATCAAACTTCTCATAGTATTCAATGCACTTTTTATATGAAAGTTTTTATTATATCTCTCTTGGATGCCTATCATATTAGGACTAAATTTATAACCAAAGGAAATTACCATGTTGTTTAGAGACTCTCAAAATAATATTAGTGAAGCATGAGAGTTCATAAATTTCTATAAAATTAAACCACCGCCGTGCTCTAAAAAGATATAAGTGAAGCATTAGAGCAGTATTGCCTAGCTCAAAAGATATAAGTGAAGCAAGTAGAGTATTCTAATAAATCTCGATTCATGCGTGTCCCTATCACAATGTGTGTACAGCAAGGATGATTGTGGAAAACTAAAAAGCAAAGAATCAAATCATACAAGACGCTCGAAGCAAAACACATATGATGTGGCGAATAAAAATATAGCCTCAAGTAAAGTTACCGATAGACGAAGACGAAAGAGGGGATGCCTTCCAGGGCATCCCCAAGCATGGGCTCTTGGTTGTCCTTGAATATTACCTTGCGGTGCCTTGAGCATCCCCAATCTTAGGCTCTTTCCACTCCTCATTCCATAGTCCATCAAATCCTTACCCAAAACTTGAAAACTTCACAACACAAAACTCAACAGAAAATCTCATAAGCTCCGTTAGTATAAAAAAATAAACTACCACTTTATGGTACTGTTGAAAACTCATTCTTTATTTATATTGGTGTAATATCTACTGTATTCCAACTTTTCCATGGTTCATACCCCCGATACTACCCATAGATTCATTAAAATAAGCAAACAACACATAGAAAACAGAATCTGTCAAAAACAGAACAATTTGTAGCAACCTGTAACTCTCGAATACTTCTGTAACTCCAAAAATTATGAAAAATTAGTATGACCTGGGAAATTTGTGCACAAATCCAGAGAAAAAAGAATCAGATCAAAATCACGTTTCAATAAAATCCAGGAAATTATTTACTGGGCGCAAAAGTTTCTGTTTTTCAGCAGGATCAAAACAACTATCACCGTAAGCTATCCCAAAGGCACAAACACTAATTAAAACACATAACCACATCTAACCAGAGGCTAGATGAATTATTTAAAGCAAACCAGGAACAAAAAGCGAAGAACAAAAAAATAAAATTGGGTTGCCTCCCAACAAACGCTATTGTTTAACGCCCTTAGCTAGGCATAAAACACAAATAGATCTAGGTATAATCATAGTAATGATAAGGCAAATCTTGAAAAATCATCTCATACTCCCTTCGTTCAGCAGCAAGTTTTCTTTGTGGTATGCAAAAGTAATCAAAAGGGATAAATTTAATGGGATAAGAATCCCCAAGATCAAGCTCGGGAGGAATCGTTTCCTCCTTTGGCCCTTCATATTGTAAAACCAACTCATAGTTGTAAGCGTTCTTTTGGCAAAAAGTCATGAGCTTATTTCCAAGAGAGAAACCAAATCCATTGTTTTGTATAGCAAAATTATCATGAAGCTCAGAAATATTATCAACTAAAACATCGGTAGGGACCCTCTTCCTTCAATTTTCATTGTAAGCAACATGATCTAGAGATCGTAAACGCATTATGTCCTCTTGGTTAAAGAGAATTGCCTCTATGGGAGGACGACCACCATCTACTTTATAATGCGTGAATATTTCACTAGCTTCTTTCATAATAAATATAAACTCACGTGCTAGAAATATAGTGGCGACGCACTTAACAAAAGAATGCTCAATATTATAAAACTCGAGAAAAATCCTTTGTATGGATGGATGCATATGAACAAATTGTCTTTCAAGTTAAACCATGAGCAAAGATATAGCATCCACAAGACTACTAGTTTTATGGAGAATAGATCCACCTAACATGGGTAATGTACCGGCACAAGTAAAGAAATCTTGAATAACCCCTTTTCCAATAATATTGCCGCTACCAATGCAAAGTTTTTTTGTATGCAAAATAGTAGATTCTTCATGAGGATTAGTATTAGCAAAAGTATCGAAGTCTCTCCCATTGTTACTACTATCTTTTTCAGCGATAACCTCCACAATTTCAGACATGGTGGCAACAAACCAATCAGCAAACGAGCACATAAAAAGAAAGCGAGAAAGATGAACGGAAGAGGGGCGAAGAAAAGGCAAATCTTCTCGAAAATCGTTATAGAAGTGGGGGAGAGGAAAATGATAGGCGAATGGCGAATAATGTAATGCAAGAGATGAGAGTTTATGATGGGTACTTGGTATGTCTTGGCTTGGCGTAGATCTCCCCGGCAACAGCACCAGAAATTGGCAAGTTGACGGGAGACAAATCTTCACTTGACTTGGCATAAATCTCCCGGCAACGGCGCCAGAAATTCTTCCTGGTACTTCTTGAGCTTGCGTTGGTTTTTCCCTTGAAGAGGAAAGGGTGATGCAGCAAAGTAGAGATAAGTATTTCCCTCAGTTTGAGAACCAAGGTATCAATCCAGTAGGAAACAACACACAAATCACCGAATACATGCACAAAAAATCAAACAAACATGCATGCAAGGGTTGTCAATCCCTTCACGGTTACTTGCAAAAATGAGATCTGATAGAGATAGATAAAGATAAAGTGAATATTTTTGGTATTTTTGGTTTATAGATCAGAAAGTAAAACATTGCAGGAATAGTAGATCGGAAACTAATATTGTAGATCGGAATCTTATATGATGGAAAAGAGACCCGGGGACCATAGGTTTCACTAGAGGCATTTGACAAGATGGAAAATAATACGGTGGGTGAACAAATTACTACCGAGCAATTGATAGAAGAGAGCAAAGTTATGACAATATCTAAGGCAATGATCATGAATATAGGCATCACGTCCATGTCAAGTAGACCAAAACGACTCTGCATCTACTACTATTACTCCACACATCGACCGCTATCTAGCATGCATCTAGAGTATTAAGTTCATAAAGAACGGAGTAATGCATTAAGTAAGATGACATGATGTAGAGGAATTAACTCAAGAAATATGATGAAACCCCCATTTTTATCCTCAATGGCAATAATACAATATGTGCCTTGCTGCCCCTACTATCACTGGGAAAGGACACCGCAAGATTGAACCCAAAGCTAAGCACTTCTCCAATTGCAAGAAGAAATCAATATAGTTAGCCAAACCAAACCGGTAATTCGAAGAGAGTTGCAAAGATATCAAATCATGCATATAAGAATTCAGAGAAGATTCAAATAATATTCATAGATAAGCTTATCACAAATCCACAATTCATCGGGTCTCGGCAAGCACACCACAAAAAAGTATTACATCAAATATATCTCCAAGAACAATGAGGAGAACATGGTATTGAGAATCATAGAGAGAGAAGAAGCCATCTAGGTACTAGCTATGGATCCGTAGGTCTGCGGTAAACTACTCATGCTTCATCAAAAGGGCAATGGTGTTGATGTAGAAGCCCTCCGTGATCAAATCCCTCCGGCAGGACGCCGGAAAAAGCCCGTAGATGGGATCTCACGGGTACAGAAGGTTGCGGTGGTGGAAAAGTGTTTTCGTGGATGCCCCTGTTGGTTTGGGGATATGTGGAAATATATAGGCAAAGAAATTAGGTCAAGGGGTGACGAGGGGCCCACAAGGGTGGGAGAGCGCCCTCCGTCCTTGTGGCCATCTCGTGGCTCTTCCGACTTCGTCTCCAAGTCTCCTGGTTGTCTTCTGGTCCAAGAAAAATCATCGCAAAAGTTTTATTCCATTTGGACTCCCTTTGGTATTCCTTTTCTGCGAAACTCAAAAACAAGGAAAAAACAGGAACTGGCACTGGGCTCTAGGTTAATAGGTTAGTCCCAAAAATTATATAAAATATCATAATAATGCATATAAAACATCCAAAACAGATAATATAATAGCATGGAACAATCAAAAATTATAGATACGTTGGAGATGTATCAAGCACCTTCTCTCTTTGTCAAGAAGAAGGATGGTACGAATCGTTTGGTCCAAGATTACCGACCTATCAACCAGGCAACAATTTAGAACAAGTATCTGCTTCCCAGAATCAATGATTTGTATGATCAACTTGTTGGTTCCTCAGTATTCTCTAAACTTGATTTGAGGTTGGGTTACCACCAGAATCGGGTTCATGAAGAGGATATTCCCAAGACTTCTTTCGTGACTCGGTATGGTTCATATGAGTACACCGTCATGTCTTTTGGCTTGACCAATGCTCCATTGACATTCTCTCGTCTGATGAACTATATATTCATGGAATACCTTGACAAGTTCATCATGGTTTATCTAGATGGTATCCTTGTGTACTTCAAGAACAAAGAAGAACATGTTGAACATCTTCGTCTTGTTCTAGAAAAACTTCGAGAACATCAACTATGTGCTAAGTATTCCAAGTGTGAATTATGGCTTCCCGAAGTGACCTATCTTGGTCATGTCATCTCCAAGGATGGTATTGCCATCAACCCCGAGCGAGTTTGGGCTATTCTCGATTGGACTCCTCTAAATAATGTCAAACATGTCAGAAGTTTTCTCGGACTCACCAGCTATTGTCGTCGATTCCTCGAGAACTTCTCCAAAATCGCCAAGCCCCTGACTAGCCTGCGTCACAAAGGCATCAAGTTCGAATGGACAGAAAAGTGTCAGGAAAGTTTCCAGGCACTCAAAGAGAAGCTGACTACTGCACCAGTGCTTGCTCCACCTGATACTAAGAAGGACTTCTTCATTTACTACGACGCTTCATGTCAAGGATTAGGCGGTGTCCTAATGCAAGAGTGCAGAGTGATTGCTTATGCCTCTTGTCAATTGCTCCCTCACGAATAGAACTACCCAGTTCATGACCTCAAGCATGCTGCTGTCATACATGCACTGAAACAGTGGCGACATTACCTTTTTGGTAATCGTTGCGAGATCTTCACCGACCACCAATGTTTGAAGTACCTGTTTACTCAGCCAGATTTGAACCTCTGTTAGCAGAGATGGATGGAGGCCGTGGCAGACTTTGATTTTGGTATTTCCTATACCCCTGGCAAGGCTAATGTAATGGCTGATGCTTTGAGCCGCAAGTCATATTGCAACCATCTCGAGGTTCGCAAAGTTCAGCCCTCACTTGGTGAAGAATTCAAAAACCTGAATCTCCATATTGTTCCTTCGGGTGCACTCACTCCCCCTCCTAAGGAGTTCTGCAAGATGAACCTCTGTGTTGTTCCCCAGGGTTCCCTCAATACCCTGGTTGTCAAGCCAGATCTCATGGAGAGCATCTAGAGACTGCAGAAGTATGACTCTCAAGTTGAGAAGATTAAGCGCTACCTCGCAGAAGGAAGGCCCTCATTCTTCACTGTTGGAGATGATGACACCTTGTTCTTTAAAGGTCGCCTGGTGGTTCCTTCAAAAGACAACCTGGATATGATTCATGTAGTTATGAAAGAGGCTCAAGATACGCCTCTGTCCATTCATCCGGGTAGCACCAAGATGTACCAAGACATTCGTTAGAGATTCTAGTGGTCGAACATGAAGCAAGACATTGCCCGCTATGTTGCTGAATGTGACGTTTACCGTCGTATCAAAGCAGAACATCAAAGGCCTACTGGAACTCTGTAACCAATTGATACATCTCCAATGTATCTATAATTTATGAAGTATTCATGCTATTATATTATCATTCTTCGGTGTTTTACAATCATTTATAGAAACTTTATATCATTTTTTGGGACTAAACTATTGACCCAGTGCCCGGTGCCAATTGCTGTTTTTTTGCTTGTTTTTTACATCGCAGGAAATCAATATCAAACGGAGTCCAAACACCGCGAAACTCCTTGGAGAATGTTTATGGACCATAACACCTAGGATGGGCCAGAGCAGCACCTGGGGGGTGCCCCGATGGAGGCACAACCCACCAGGGCGCGCCTGGGCCCCCAGGCACACCCAGGTGGGTTGTGCCCACCTCGGTGGCCTCCCTCACCCCTTCTTTGCCCTATAAAATCCCAAATATTCCAAAACCCTTGGGGTAGCCCTAGATCAGAAGTTCCACCGCCGCAAGGCCTCTGTATTCACGAGATCCAATCTAGACCCTGTTCCGGCACCCTGCCGAAGGGGGGAATCATGACCGGTGGCCATCTTCATCATCCCGGCGGCCACCACAATGAGGAGGGAGTAGTCTACCCTCGGGGCTGAGGGTTTGTACCAGTAGCTATATGTTTAATCTCTCTCTCTCTCTCTCTCTCTCTCTCTCTCTCTCGTGTTCTTGAGATGTCACGATCTTGATGTATCGCGGGCTTTGTTAATATAGTCAGATCATATGGTGTTTCCCCTCTCTATCTTGTTGTGATGAATTGAGTTTTTCCCTTTGAGATTTCGTTGTTATCGTATTGAATACTTTTATGGATTTGAGAACACTTGATATATGTCTTGCAATTGAATACTCGTGGTGACAATGGGGTATCGTATTGATTCACTTGATATATGTTTTGGCACTCAACTCGTGGATTCCTGAGGTGACATTGGGGTAATCTATGCATAGGGGTTGAGCATGTTCTTGTCTTTGTTTCTCCGGTAGAAATCTTGGGGCACTCTTTGAAGTTCTTTGTGTTGGATTGAATATTATAAATTTGAATTTAGTTGGTGTTATTTTAGTACGAACTCTAGGATAGATTGAACGGAAAGAATATCTTTGTGTTATTTTAGTACGAACTCTTCAATAGATCGAACGGAAAGAATAGCTTTGAGGTGGTTTCGTACCCTACAAACAATTCCGTCTTATGTTCTCCCCTAGATAGGAACTTTGTAGTGATTCTTCATCGCACATTGAGAAATGGTTATATGATCCAACTATGTTAGTGATACGTCTCCAACATATCTATAATTTTTGATTGTTCTGTGCTATTATATTACCTGTTTTGGATGTTTATGGGCTTTACTCTACACTTTTATATCATTTTGTGACTAACCTACTAACCGGAGGCCCAGCCTGAGTTGCTGTTTTTTTTGCCTATTTCAGTGTTTCGAAGAAAAGGAATATCAAACAGAGTCCAAACGGAATGAAACCTTCGGGAGCGATCTTTTTGGAACAAACACAATCCAGGAGACTTGGAGTGGATGTCAAGCAGCAAACGAGGTGGCCACGAGGGTGTCCGATGTGCCCTAGGGGGGTGGGCGCACCACCCACCCTCGTGGGCCCCTCGTGGCTCAACCGACCTACTTCTTCCTCCTATATATATCCACGTACCCCGAGAACATCCAGGCGCACCACGAAAAACTATTTCCACCACCGCAACCTTCTGTATCCGCGAGATCCCATCTTGGAGCCTTCGCTGGCGCTCCGCCGGAGGGGGAATCGACCATGGAGGGCCTCTACATCATCACAAGGCCTCTCCGATGAGTTGTGAGTAGTTTACCACAGACCTTCGGGTCCATAGTTATTTGCTAGATGGCTTCTTCTCTCTATTTGAATCTCAATACAAAGTTATCCTCGATCTTCTTGGAGATCTATTGATGTAACTCTTTTGCGGTGTGTTTGTCGAGATCCAATGAATTGTGAGTTTATGATCAAGTTTATCTATGAGAAATTTTTGAATCTCCTCTAAATTCTTTTATGTATGATTGGTTATCTTTGCAAGTCTCTTCGAATTATCAGTTTGGTTTGGCCTACTAGATTGATCTTTCTTGCAATGGGAGAAGTTCTTAGCTTTGGGTTCAATCTTGCGGTGTCCTTTCCCAGTGACAGCAGGGGCAGCAAGGCACGTATTGTATAGTTTCCATCGAGGATAAAAAGATGGGGTTTATATCATATTGCTTGAGTTTATCCCTCTACATCATGTCATCTTTCTTAATGCGTTACTCTGTTCTTATGAACTTAATACTCTAGATGCAGGCATGAGTCAGTCGATGTGTGGAGTAATAGTAGTAGATGCAGGCAGGAGTCGGTCTACTTGTCACGGACGTGATGCCTATATACATGATCATGCCTAGATAATCTCATAACTATGCACTTTTCCATCAATTGCTCAACAGTAATTTGTTCACCCACCATAATACTTATGCTATCTTGAGAGAACCCACTAGTGAAACCTATGGCCCCCGGGTCTATCTTTTATCATATAAGTTTCCAATCTATCTTTATTTTGCAATCTTTACTCTCCAATCTATATCATAAAAATACCAAAAATATTTATCTTATCTTATTATCTCTATTAGATCTCACTTTCGCAAGTTACCGTGAAGGGATTGACAACCCCTTTATTGCATTGGTTGCGAGGTTCTTGTTTGTTTGTGTAGGTACAAGGGACTTTTGAGGAGACTCCTACTGGATTGATACCTTGGTTCTCAAAAACTGAGGGAAATACTTACACTACTTTGCTATAGGACCTTGAAGTATGTCTAGAGGGGGGGGTGATTAGACTACTTGACCAATAAAAACTTAACCTTTTCCCAATTTTAGAGTTTGGCAGATTTTAGCTAATTTAGGACAAGTCAAGCAATCATCACACAATTCAAGCAAGCATGCAAAGAGTATATAGGCAGCGGAAATTAAAGCATGCAACTTGCAAGAAAGTAAAGGGAAGAGTTTGGAGGATTCAAACGCAATTGGAGACACGGATGTTTTTGGCGTGGTTCCGATAGGTGGTGCTATCGTACATCCACGTTGATGGAGACTTCAACCCACGAAGGGTAACGGCTGCGCTAGTCCACGGAGGGCTCCACCCAAGAAGGGTCCACGAAGAAGCAACCTTGTCTATCCCACCATGGCCGTCGCCCACGAAGGACTTGCCTCACTAGCGGTAGATCTTCACAAAGTAGGCGATCTCCTTGCCCTTACAAACTCCTTGGTTCAACTCCACAATCTTGTCGGAGGCTCCCTAGTGACACCTAGCCAATCTAGGAGACACCACTCTCCAAGAAGTAACAAATGGTGCGTTGATGATGAAATCCTTGCTCTTGTGCTTCAAATGATAGTCTCCCCAACACTCAACTCTCCCTCAATGGGTTTGGATCTTGTGGAAAGAAGATTTGAGTGGAAAGCAACTTGGGGAAGGCTAGAGATCAAGATTCATATGGTAGGAATGGAATATCTTGGCCTCAACACATGGGTAGGTGGTTCTCTCTCAGAAATGGTAAGTTGGAAGTGTAGGTTCGTTCTGATGGCTCTCTCCACGAATGAAGAGGAGGTGGAGGGGTATATATAGCCTCCACACAAAATCTAACCGTTACACACAATTTACCAAACTCGGTGGGACCGAATTGTTAAATTCGGTCGAACTGATTTAGTAAACCTAGTGACCGTTAGTGATTTTCGGTGGGACTGACATGCATCTCGGTGAGACCAATTCAGTTAGGGTTAGGGCATAACGTAATCTCGGTAAGACCGATTACACAAACTCGGTGAGACCGATTTGGTAATAAGCTTTCCAGAGAGTTGGTCAGGTAAACTCGGTGGGACCGATTTGCTCTTTTTGGTGAGACCGAAATGTTACAAAAAGGAAACAGAGAGTTTACATTGCAATCTCGGTGGGACCGATCGCTCACTTCGGTTAGACCGAAACGTTACGAAGGGAAACAGAGAGATTGCAACCCCATCTCGATGAGACCGAGATCCCTATCGGTAAGACCGATTTGCTTAGGGTTTGTGGCAGTGGCTATGACTTTTGGAATCGGTGGCGCTGGATAGGAAGTTTCGGTGTGACCGATTTTGGCTTTGGGTTTAGGTCATTTGTGGATGTGGGAAAGTAGTTGAGGGTTTTGGAGCATATCACTAAGCACATGAAGCAAGAGGATCATTAAGCAACACCTCATCCCTCCTTGATAGTATTGGCTTTTCCTATAGACTCAATGTGATCTTGGATCACTAAAATGTAAAATGAAGAGTCTTGAGCTTTTGAGCTTGAGCCAATCCTTTGTCCTTAGTATTTTGAGGGATCCACTTTCATCATCCATGCCATGCCATCCATTGAGCTTTCCTGAAATAATAGTCTTGGAATAGTATTAGCTCAATGAGCTATATGTTGTTATTAATTACCAAAACCACCTAGGGATAGTGGCACTTTCAATCTCCCCCTTTTTGGTAATTGATGACAACATATAGATCAAAGCTTCGACAAATGATAATAAGATTGAATAACATCGTCGCTTTGAGAAGTATGTGATAAGCAAGAGCTCCCCCTAAATTTGTGCATAGGTTAAAGTTTGCTTTGGACTGCAAATGCACAATGAATTAGGCTCATGGGTTACTCTTCCATGTCACATACATCTTGGTGGAGCGCTCAAAATAATAAACAATGAATACATGCACTCATCACCAAGCATAGTGAATGATCACATAAGATAGATAGGATAATATCAAGCATGCATAAGTGTAGCTTATGATCAAACACATGATCATCAATGTCTCACAGGCATAGTATCTCAACCAAAAGCAAACAAAGTTTGAAAAACCACCAAATAAAGCAAGAGAGAATAAAAGCAACACTCTCTCTCGAAGCCTATGATCTATACATTTTTCTCCCCCTTTGGCAACAAGTTACCAAAAAGTTCATAGAAAATGCATAGTGCTAGATCGACTCTCAAGCTTGATCTTCTGGTGGTGGTGTCCTGATGGCTCCAAGGACGAAGGCTTCAATTGAAGTAGAGGGTGCTGGAGTGGATGCTGGAGCTGGTTGCACTGGAACTGTAGGGGCAGTAGCTGGTGCTAAAGTTGTAGCTCTAGTGTCTGTCACTGGCACTGCAACTGACCTCTGGGCTCTGGGCACTCTGGCAAACACATTTGTGGTTGTCTTTCCCTTCCTCTCCTGCATGTCATCCTACAGCTGCTCTACAACTGACTGAATCTCAGTTACCTTGACATCTAGATCATAGAATTTGTGTTCCATGATTCTCTCCAGGCTCTCCTGGTTTTGAGTTAGGGTGGCCAACCCCTTCTCAATCCTCAGAGTTGATGCTATCAAGTAACCAAGCTGCTCTTGTTTGGTCTTCAACAAATACTCAGATGCCTCCTCTTGAGTTGGCATCTTGGCAGCCTTGTCCTGTTTTGCCTTCTCCTTCTTCTCCTAAGCTTGGATTGATTGTGGATCATCTTCATTCATGACAACTTCATTGTCCTCAAAGTCTAGATAAATTGGAAAATGTTCCTTATCCAACTGATATTTCCCTATGCCCATCTTGGAGTTGATCAATTCTTGAATGTGAGGTGCATATCCACAACTCCTCTTCTGATCTGCTGCAGTCCTCTTGATTGTTTCAATGATCAGGCTCATGACTTTGAATTTTTGTGGCACATCAAACACATGCAGCATGTTGATGGCATGCCCTCTGATCATGTTATGGTCACCTGACTTAGGCAACAAAGTATGCCTCAGAATCCACTTTATGGTTGCCAATCCTGACAGCAGATAGTGAACTGATCCAAACTTGTGAGTTTCAACTGCCTTGTCAGGAATTTCCTTGTACATGTGAGCCATTGAGTTATGACCCAACTTCTTCTTTGCATATATGTCCAAGTCATCCTCTTCTTCCTTGGGGGCATTTATCAGACTTACCCATTCTTCAACAGTAGATTGGTACCTAGTACCTTCAGACATCCAAACAATCCTACCATCTGGATAAAAGTTTGCTCTGGAGTAGAACTGCATGATGAGCTCATCATTCCAGTTGGTGAACTTCTGTCCAACAAAATCTGCTACTCCACAAGCAATAAAGCTCTCCTCCACTCCAGGGTAGTGCTGCTCATTCTCCCTGATGAATTTCCAGTCAACCCACCTCATGTCACAGACTATGGGCTTCTTGTCCAACAGAATGGTCTCATAAAGTCCTATTGTTCCTTTGTGTGGAACCTGTAGTCAACAGCAGTCCTTCTTCTTGAAGCATATGGGTCTTCCATCCTCCACAGCCTCAGCCATGAATCCTTCCTGGTTCTCATGTCCTCAGCCACAGGATGGGCATCATTGTGGTCTGGTATCTTGGGCTTGAGCTTTCTGAGGATCTGACCTTCTTCATCTTCATCTTCTGCAACATTGGGCACTGGGGCCTTGTTCTTCTCAGCAGCTGGAATACTCCTTGTATTCCTCTTTGGAGCTTGCTTGGCCTTGGAGGCAGCTTTGGGTGTATCTTTGGGCTTGGATGTTGCAGCCCCTGACCTGATTGCATCTCCCATAAGCTTAGCTGCCTTAGGAGCTGGTGCACCATCCTCTTCCTCTTCATCAGAGTCCCTTCTCATTGAGGGCTTTCCAAGGACCTTGGCAGTTGTGGTTCTAGCTCTCTTCTTTTTCTTATCCTGATCACCATCATCCTCTGATTCAATTGTGAACTTCATGGTTGCACCAGTGGGGACTTTCTGAGGTTTTGATGGTGCCTCTTTCCTTGCAGGTGCCTGTTTGGGTTGAGCTTGAGTTGGCACTTGATTGGACTATCTGGCCTTTGGCATAGGAGTTCTTTTGGCAGGAACTTTCCTCTTCAGACCTGGCTTAGTGCTTTGTGCAGAGCCATACTCTTTCTTGAGCACCACCTTCTTGGAAGTGGCCTCATCCTCCTCAGCTTTGTAATCCTCATCCTCTGAGTCTGAGGTTCTCTTCCTCCTTTGCCTAGTTGAAGCCTTAGGCAAATTGCTAGGAGTGCTTCTGCTCTCATCATCTGAAGTTGAGGGACTAGTGCCCTCACTCAAGTCCATGTGCTCTTCAGACCTGTTCTGGCTGTCACTTTGATTAGACATACTGCAAAAGCTGACTGCTGACTCCTGTGAAGAGTTGTAGATGAGATAGAAAAGACGAGCATCACAAAATGCAGAGATTTTTTGCAAAAGAATGATTCAAAAGTTTAGTTTTAGTTTTCCACAGAAAGCATTTCGGATCAACCGATTTTCAAACTCGGTGATACCGAAGCAGTTTTGGAACCTAAACTGATGATCTCGATTGGACCGAGTTTCAGTTCGGTGGCACCGAGACTGCTAGGGTTTCACAGAATCCTCAAATCGGTCGCATCGATTAGTAATTCTCGGTCAGACCGAGAGTCACTTGTGCAATGGCATACGCCAAATCGGTGAGACCGAGTTTTTCAACTCGGTGGGTCCGAGATGGTTTCGGCGGAAACTTAACCCTAAAAATTTGAATCGCATCTAATCTACGGACTATTTTGGCTGGATAGGAGAATCTCAATCGTGGCAAGAATCAATATGAAAACAATGTGCTAGGAATCAGACGTGGATAGCACAAAGATCAAGTCCATACCCTAACTTGGCAGTGGACTTGCTACGGCGGCAATGGCGGGGACGAATTCGGTTGACGGCGGCGAAGACCAGCGACAGGAGGCTGCTGGCGGCGAGGAGATGATCCGGAGACCACGATGGCAGAGCGAGCTGTTGCGCGGGTGAAGGGTTTCGGAGAAATTTCCAAACTTTTGCCCGTGGCTATATATAGCCTGACCCTGTCGGTGTGACCGAGTGGAACAACTCGGTGGCACCGAGGTGCATAACTGTGTTCAGTTATAGCAAATCGGTGAGACCAAAAAGTTCAAATCGGTTGCACCGAGATTGAAAACTCAGATCAACTTGGTGATCTCGGTAGGACCGAAATGGAAGAATCGGTCAGACCGAGAATCACAAAGAGGTTTTGGAAGTTTAAGTCTGAGAATCGGGGACTCCGAGTGCTCCTCACACAAAGTGGTTCGAATCTGACTTGATCAAATTTTGTGATGTAGCATGAATAGAGTTTGAGACGAGAAAAGCATAGATAGTTAAAGAAGGTTCTTAGGCATTCTTGTCCATCCACTTGGTAGAAAGAAAAGAAATCAAACGATCAAAACAACAATTGGATGTCCTTGAATGAGTAAAATATGCACCAACATGCTCACACAATAAGATAGCAAGTGGAATATGTGGCAAAGCATGCACAACCAATTCTAGCATCTATCAAACAATTGGCAATGACTAGGTCATCTATATATGAGTATATTGACTTAGGAGTCAAATGAGAACATTTGATCATAGGCCATACTCATCGTTTAAGCTCAAGTGGGGTTACCACTTTTACATAATGCATTAATGTGTTCACACCATTAGAGTTGCTTTGACTCAATTCTAAGAGTTAAGCTCCCCCTAGATGTGAGATCCCCCCTTAGAGGGATGAACTAACCTTGGGTTTTGTCGATGATGACTTCATGTAGGTGTTGAAGATGTAGATGCTCAATGTTGATGTAGATCATTTGGAGCAATCCTTTGGAGTGAGTTGCACTTTCAACTTACCTACATGGGTTAGTCCCACAAGGAACAAACAAGAATATCCATAGACATAGAGTGATGCACACACAAGATGATGTCCATGAAATAATTAGGTTACCTTGTCCCTTGTCTTACCAACATGAGGGTTTGTGACTCCTTGAACTAGTGCAAGATGTGGAAGTTGATTGCACTTGTTCTTGCCAAAATGATATGAGTGAAGAATGTTGGCGGAGTCACCCTCAAGAACTCTCTAGTTCTTCTTCTTCGGGATCCACATCATCTTGATGGGAATCCTTGGAGTTGTAGTTGTACTTGATGAAGTAGAACTTGACGTATTCTTGGGGACCCACTTGAACGAGGCTTTAGGTGCTTCTTCAAATGCATCAATCTCTTCTTGAAGCTCGTCCTTGCCTTTGTGCTTGTGGTCTTGTGGTGGAAGATCATCTTGAGCTTGTGTTCCTTTGAAGGAAGTAGGATCATACTTCTCTTGTTGAGGAACAAACTTTGTCTTGGGGTATTGATCTTCTTCCCACTCAACTCCATTGGCATTGAACTTTCATTCAAAACCAACACCTTGATTCTTCCGGTGCCTTCCTTGCTTGCGTACAATTTCCTCGAATTGCTTACTCCCGGCAAGGCTCTTGTAGACACCTTTCTCTATAATTCCCTTCAATAAGCTATTTTCTTGCTCAAGTGTAACTTGGCTAAGAGAATCATTAGTGGAATCAAGAGAACTACTAGAAGCAACAATATTGGATTTGACATTATTATTGTTACTACTAGAGGAAGTATCTTTCTTGTACTTGTTACTAGACTTGACTTGAGGCATGTAAGTAGATAAGAGTAAATGCTTGGCAATGTAAGAAGAACTTTTCTTGCGGAGATCATCATTGATTGCCTTTAAGAGCTCATGCTCTTGCTCAAGATTGAGCTTTTCAAAGCGTAACTTCTCATGAGCCCTTAAAAGTTCTCGATGATCTTCGTAGATTGTTTCATGAGCTAACTTAAGAGAGTTTAATTCTTTAGTTAGAAGCTCAATATTCTCCTTATCATTGTCATTTGTTTTATCTTGTTTAGCATGATTAATTGATGTTTCATCATAGTATTCATCACTAGAGTTGTCAACAAGTAAATCATCATCCACAAGCAAGTCATCTTCATCACTATTGAAATCAACATACTCGGGTGTGTTACCTTTGGACCTTTGGCCATGAAGCATCTTCCAACACCTTAATTTTGTGAATCAAATATGTCGTAGGAGTTGGTTGACACAAGTGCTAGACTGGCAACACCTTCATCTTGAGTATATTCGGAGTCAGAGTGATAACTTCTCTCGGAGTGATTGTCGGAGTCGGAGCCGGATACCCATTCACCAACATGAGCTTGATGTCTTCGTTTTGTGTAGCTCCTTGATGACTTGTCCTTCCTTTCCAAATCCTTGCTTCTCCGTGAGGGTCTTCGTTCATAACGATCATCTCTACTCCTCCTCTCTCTTGGTGGTGAGTCTTCTCTTTTGCTCCTTCTTCTTGGAGAATCTTCTCTTCTTTTGTAGGGTGTCGTACACTCATTGGAGTAGTGTCCGGGTCTCCCACAATTGTACCAATTGCGCTCTCGACTAGAAGATCTCTTGTCATTGTAAGACCTTGATTTGGAGCTTCTTTCTTTGCTTCTACTCTTGTAGAATTTGTTGAAATTCTTCACCATTAAGCTCAATTCTTCATTGAAGGTTGGTTTCTCACTTGATGATGTGGGGGCTTCACTTGAGGCTTTGTAGGCACCACTTGGCTTGTTGTGAAGTTCCTCCTTATCCTTGAGTGACATCTCATGAGCAACAATCCTTCCAATGACTTCCGTTGGCTTGAGATCTTTGTAGTTCGGCATCATTTGAATCAATGTGCACACGGTATCATACTTTCCATCCAATGCTCTTAGAATCTTCTTGATGATGAATTTGTCGGTCATCTCTTCACTCTCTAAGCCGGCAATCTCATTTGTGATAAGAGCAAGCCTAGAGTATATTTCAGCGACACCTTCACCATCCTTCATTTTGAACTTGTCAAGCTGACTTTGGAGCACATCCAACTTGGATTCCTTGACGGACTCGGTACCTTCATGCATATCAATCAAAGTATCCCAAATTTCCATTGCATTCTCAACACGGCTGATTTTGTTGAATTCTTTGGGGCACAATCCGTTGAAGATGATATCACAAGCTTGAGCGTTGTATTGCAGCATCTTCAATTCTTCTGCGTTAGCTTCACGGATCGGTTCTCTCCCATCGAAAAATTCACCTTGCAAGACAATGCAAATAATTGCCCAAACGGCGGGGTTATGTCCAAGAATATGCATTTTCATCTTATGCTTCCAACTAGCAAAAATAGTACCATCAAAGTAAGGACCTCTACGGTGATAATTTCCCTCGCTAGATGCCATACTCTCCTAGGTTGTGAAACCAAGGCTATGACCACCAAAAGCTATGGAAATCAAAGCAAATGGAGACCAAGGCTCTGATACCACTTGTAGAACCTTGAAGTATGTCTAGAGGGGGGGTGATTAGACTACTTGACCAATAAAAACTTAACCTTTTCCCAATTTTAGAGTTTGGCAGATTTTAGCTAATTTAGGACAAGTCAAGCAATCATCACACAATTCAAGCAAGCATGCAAAGAGTATATAGGCAGCGGAAATTAAAGCATGCAACTTGCAAGAAAGTAAAGGGAAGGGTTTGGAGGATTCAAACGCAATTGGAGACACGGATGTTTTTGGCGTGGTTCCGATAGGTGGTGCTATCGTACATCCACGTTGATGGAGACTTCAACCCACGAAGGTAACGGCTGCGTGAGTCCACGGAGGGCTCCACCCAAGAAGGGTCCACGAAGAAGCAACCTTGTCTATCCCACCATGGCCGTCGCCCACAAAGGACTTGCCTCACTAGCGGTAGATCTTCACGAAGTAGGCGATCTCCTTGCCCTTACAAACTCCTTGGTTCAACTCCACAATCTTGTCGGAGGCTCCCAAGTGAGACCTAGCCAATCTAGGAGACACCACTCTCCAAGAAGTAACAAATGGTGCGTTGACGATGAACTCCTTGCTCTTGTGCTTCAAATGATAGTCTCCCCAACACTCAACTCTCTCTCAATGGGTTTGGATCTGGTGGAAAGAAGATTTGAGTGGAAAGCAACTTGGGGAAGGCTAGAGATCAAGATTCATATGGTAGGAATGGAATATCTTGGCCTCAACACATGAGTAGGTGGTTCTCTCTCAGAAATGGTAAGTTGGAAGTGTAGGTTCGTTCTGATGGCTCCCTCCATGAATGAAGAGGACGTGGAGGGGTATATATAGCCTCCACACAAAATCTAACCGTTACACACAATTTACCAAACTCGGTGGGACCGAATTGTTAAATTTGGTCGAACCGATTTAGTAAACCTAGTGACCGTTAGTGATTTTCGGTGGGACTGACATGCATCTCGGTGAGACCAATTCAGTTAGGGTTAGGGCATAACGTAATCTCGGTAAGACCGATTACACAAACTCGGTGAGACCGATTTGGTAATAAGCTTTCCAGAGAGTTGGTCAGGTAAACTCGGTGGGACCAATTTGCTCTTTTCGGTGAGACCGAAATGTTACAAAAAGGAAATAGAGAGTTTACATTGAAATCTCGGTGGGACCGATCGCTCACTTCGGTTAGACCGAAACGTTACGAAGGGAAACAGAGAGATTGCAACCCCATCTCGGTGAGACCGAGATCCCTATCGGTAAGACCGATTTGCTTAGGGTTTGTGGCAGTGGCTATGACTTTTGGAATCGGTGGCGCCGGATAGGAAGTTTCGGTGTGACCGATTTTGGCTTTGGGTTTAGGTCATTTGTGGATGTGGGAAAGTAGTTGAGGGTTTTGGAGTATATCACTAAGCACATGAAGCAAGAGGCTCATTAAGCAACACCTCATCCCTCCTTGATAGTATTGGCTTTTCCTATAGACTCAATGTGATCTTGGATCACTAAAATGTAAAATGAAGAGTCTTGAGCTTTTGAGCTTGAGCCAATCCTTTGTCCTTAGTATTTTGAGGGATCCACTTTCATCATCCATGCCATGCCATCCATTGAGCTTTCTTGACATAATAGTCTTGGAATAGTATTAGCTCAATGAGCTATATGTTGTTATTAATTACCAAAACCACCTAGGGATAGTTGCACTTTCATTTGCTGCATCACCCTTTCATCTTCAAGGGAAAACCAACACAGTGCTCAATAGGTAGCAAGTAGGATTTCTGGCGCCGTTGCTGGGGAGGTCTTCGCTCAAGTAAAGACATACTAAGTACCCATCAGAAACTCATCTCCCTCGCATTACATTTTTTGCCATTTGCCTATCGTTTTCCTCTCCCCACTTCACCCTTGTCATTTTATTCGCCCTCTATTTTCCGTTCGCCTCTTTTCCTTGCCTCTTGAGTGCTTGTGTGTTGGATTGGTTGTGTAACACCCTGGTGTAATGATGCTACAGTAATCCCTGAGATCAAGCAAATCATTTTGCTATAACAGTGCTTAGTCACTTTAATCAATATTCCATTTCAAATTCCAGTTGAATTCCATTTCAAATTCTGAGTGATACTCAAAATTGCTCAAACATGAAAACTAAAATGTTCATCATGTGCCAAATAATCCACAAGTAATATTGGTGGTGAGCCAACATTTTTGCAAAGTGTTCAAGTGGCCTAAACTACTTATAACAGTGACCTAAGCAATAATTTAAATGCCTTATTAAATTATAAAAATTGCAAACTACTTCTAAAGTCTCACAACCTTTTTGTGGCAGTGCACAATAATTCTTTGAAATTATCTTGGCCAGTTACATAATTTTGCAAAGTCGCTAGTGGCTAAAAGTAAATGCAAAAGCTGCTAAAGAAAAAGAAAAGCAAAGAAAAGGAGAAAAGGAAAAATAGAGGGTAGAGAAAGCCCCTGCCTTACTTGGGCTTCGGCCCACCCACGCCAGCTAAGCCCAACAGGCCATGTGGCCCACTCCCCCTCCTCTGTCATCTCCCACCTCCCTCTGTTCGACCGACCGGGCGCCTCGGCGCCACCCGACCACCTCGCTGGCCTCGCCGGGAGAGGATAAGGGCGACGCCTCGGGCGCCTCTCCCACTCACCTCACCACTTGCCCCGCTCCGCCTCTCCCTCTCCCCACCAGTTTCCTCCTCGCCTCCCCCCTCGTTCCCCGTCCACCTTCGAGCGTAGTCGCCGCCGCCCTCCATCATTGTCGCGGCCACCGGCAGCCCCGCGCCCGCCGACCCTCCCGGTGAGCTCTGCCGGGGTCGACTCCTTCGACTGGTGGCCTCAGCTGGAGCTGGGAGGCATCAAAGAACCGGATCCCCTTCGTCCCCATCTTTGACGGCCGCCGTTCTTCACCGGCTCCGGCGACGCCGCTGCTGCTACTAATCCTCCAAGGGCCACCGTGTGTGCCGCTCAGTGAGCCCCTCTTCCTTCCCGTCCTCTTTGCGCCACCTATCGCCGCCCGTAGCCGTCTCGCCTTTTTTTTTGCCCGAACGAAGCTCCGCTGCCGTTGTTGCTGCTATCGGCACAGGTGCTGTCGAGCTCGGCTGAGCTTGCAGTCGTGTTCTCTGTAGCCATAGGATTCGATTGCGCCACTTGCCGCTGCTCGCTGTGCTCGGAGTCGTTGTTTCCATGCTCACCCGAACGTCGCCGCCGCCTATGCTCGTCGTCGGCGTGCCTTCAGTGGCCAAATGGTCATAGGCCAGCGCCCGTTGCACTCGCCACTTCACGTACGTCTCGCCTGACCTCTCAGTTCGATCGCTAACACGTTGCATCACCGTTTCCTCTCACGCCCGACTCCTGTTGTTTGCTGATGAGCTCGCCGCGCTCGATTCCGTCCTCCCCTGCTCGCGCAACGACCGCCGCCCGACGCGCGCTGACGTGCACGTTCGAACGCACCTGGCCGGATGTCAAACGGAGCCCTGTGCTTGTTTTCTGGCCGTCTCCGGCAAAGAGCCGCCACGGGAGAGGCTCGTCGGAGCTCTCTCTGGGGCCCCGCCTACATGGCACCGCCCAGGGCCGCCCCCGCAGTCACTGACTATGGCCCCAGCGGGCCACGTTGACTGGACTGGCCCATGCAACTGACAGATGGGGACCACACCCCTAATTAACGAAGTTAATTAAGCTAACTAGATTAATTTAATTAGACACTGACAGGTGGGCCCTGTAAATTAAGTAGCTAGTTTAGATTAAATTGAACACTGTTAACCCCCATTGTCATTGACAGGTGGGTCCCGGACGTTAGCTTGACCAGTCAAACTGGCTGGTTGACTGCTGATGTCGGGGTGACATCATGCTGACTCAGTAACCCCCTTTTCTTGAAATAATGATATTTGCAGAATATAATTAAAACATTAGAAATTCATAGAAATTAAACCGTAACTTGGATGACAATGTTTTCTACATGAAAGTTGCTCAGAAAAATCCAACGAATTTGGATGCGCGGTCTGTTTACCTGTCATATGCATCTAACTATCTGAACATTGAACATTCCCCCTCCAGTCATCTGAGTGACGCAGGTCCGGAACCAAGAAAAATTCCCGGTTGAATTCCCCCTTCACCTTTATTGTGTAGCCATACGTTAGGTCACGCCCGGCACAGCATATTGCCGCGTTATGCTTTGTGATGCTATGTTTGCTTTATATTTACTGTTTCTTCCCCCTCTTCTCTCCGGTAGCCCCCGAGACCGATGCTACCCCTGTGATCGACTACGTCGATGACGACCCCTCCTTGCCAGAGCTTCCAGGCAAGCCCCCCTTTTGATCATCCCGATATCACCCATTCCATTCTCTCATGCTTACATTAGATTTCGCTACTGTTATTGATTGCTCCTATTCTGATGCATAGCCTGCTTTTGTATCTGTTGTTGTACCTTACCTGCTTATCCTAAATTGCTTAGTATAGGTTGGTTAGTGATCCATCAGTGACCCCCACCTTGTCCTTGTCACCCCTGCTTCATCATCAAAGACCCGATGAACGGGATCAAAGACCAGGCCCCGACACCGCACATCACTTTCCCCTTAGTTGCTCGACACTACTGGGTTACTATCGAGTACCGAGGGTGAGGCCTCATCAGCACTTCTGATGTTAACCCTATAGTGTTGCTATTTGGTCGTGGTCATCGAGGGTGATTTCCTCTTTAACCACTTCCGATACGACTCTGTCGTGCAACCCCTCAAGTGTAACCTCGAGGGTGGTCCCTCTTACGTTCACCTTGATGATTAATCGAGTGGAATTCACCGGGGGTGATTCCTCGGGTTTTCCCCTTGATGTTTAGACACATAGTTACTATGATTACTATGACTTTACACTGAACCATGTTACTAAAGACGGGTCGACCCCGAGGGGTACCCGCGCGAGCATAATTGCGAGTGATGTGGAGTCGGGTTGACCTGGAGGGTGCCCACGAGATAATTACGAGGCGTGGCTGGGCATTCTTAGCCCTTGCTGCAAGTCCTCGAGACGGAGCGATGGGGTCACATCTTTCGTGAGTCTCTGCTTGTTACCACACGTTCCTAATCCACTACGATTTGGATATTTGATCCGAGGAGCCTCTGGCCTAATAGCACTAACCATCACGTGGGCATAGTATGGGCGTTCTGCGTCGTATACATCAGCTGAAGCTTAATAGACGTCAGCGACTGAGCGGCGTGCGCCTGGTTGGACTGGTAAGCACCTACCTTTTTGAAGGAGGTAGCTAGGTCTGCTCACCGGCCGCGTACGCAACGTGCAGGAGTTCACGGGGAGATGGCCTATGACCCCTAGGGGCATAGGTTTAGTCTGGTGTGCTGATCTCTCTATTAAGCCTAGGTCGGGTTGCGGTGTATTGTTTGGCCGAGGCCAGGCATGACCCAGGAAAGTGTGTCTGGCCAGAGTTAATCGAACGTGGTGGGTAAGTTGGTGCACCCCTGCAGGGAAGGAAACATCTATCGATAGCCTGTCCTATGGTAACAGACACTTGGAGTTGTATCCCGATCGATACAACTAGAACTGGATACTTGTGATGAGAATTGGATGGTGATGAGAATTGGATAGTATGGCTCTGGGATTGCTTTCTCGCAGGGAGTCGAGAAAGGATCTCTGGCCGAGGTTGATAACACTAATACTATTTTACTTTATGCTACTCTACTCCCTCCTGTTTGCTGCAAGATGGTGGTTTCCAGAAGATGCTAGTCTTCGATAGGACTAGGCCTTCTCTCTATTCTGGCATTTCTGTAGCCCAGTCCACATATACAGCCTTCCTTTGATAATGTTGCATATGTAGTGTAGATCCTTGCTTGCGAGTACTTTGGATGAGTACTCACGGTTGCTTTGCTCCCCCTTTCCCCCCTTTCTTTTTCTTTCCGGTTGATGCAACCAAATGTCCGAGCCCAGGAGCCAGATACCACCGTCGATGCCTACTACTACGTGGAGACCGCCGACGACCAGTAGTAGTTAGGAGGCTCCCAGGCAGGAGGCATTGCCTTTTCGATCGTAGATGCTTTTGTGCTAGCCTTCTTAAGGAAAACTTGTTTAACTTATCTCTATACTCAGATATTGTTGCTTCCGCTGACTCGTTTGTATTCGAGCTAATGTATTCATGCCCTCGAGGCCCCTGGCTTGTAATATAAAGCTTGTATTATTTTAATTTGTGTCTCGAGTTGTGTTGTGATATCTTCCCGTGAGTCCCTGATCTTGATCGTACACATTTGTGTGTATGATTAGTGTATGATTGAATCAGGGGCGTCACAAGTTGGTATTAGAGCCGACTGCCTGTAGGTAGCCCCCTTTCCAACTCCTTGGCCGAACTTGAGTCTAGTCACTGAAAAACTTTTACTAACATTGGTTGTGTGTCTTACGGGCCCACGTCGCCATTGGATGGTATTAGGATCTTTTAGTCCTCGTCTATACTCTGGGACTCTGAACTCTCTTCTACTCTGGTTAAACGAATTTACTAACTCTAACATTAGGATCCCGTGACCACATTCACCCCGAAGTTGGATAAGCCATAGTTACTCCTTAGAATAGCATCTTGAATAGTGCACACACTGTCGTGTTGACTACTAAGTGGTATCCATCGTACCTCTTTCATTATGCCTATTTCATCATGAATGATCCTTTGTCTTTGCAAATGCTCAATACTGGACTACCCCTATTACATGTTAGCAGGATGGTTAGACCTGTTGGTCGTGGCCATGGTGGCAACGATCCACCACCGCCCGAATTCTTTGCTGGAATGATGCAACAGTTTGAGCTGAACCGCCAGTTCATGGAAGGAATGATGGCTCAGTTTCCTCGTCCGAATATGAACCAGCAGCCAGCCCCAGTTACTCTGCAGGACTTCATGTGCCTCAACCCGACAATCTACCGCAGCTCAACTCAGCCCCTTGATGCTGATGACTGGCTCTGCGACATCACATATGAAATGGAGTCTGCTAGTGTTGCCCCTGCCAGCTATGTCACCTTTGCATCCTTCTTCCTCAAGGGCCCTACTGCTCACTGGTGGGACAGCCACAGGCGTACCCTACTTGCGGGAACGGTCATCACTTGGCCGGATTTCCAAGCCGCTTTCCGTGCCCGCTTTATTCCTTAGGGAATCATCGACAAGAAGAAGCGCGAGTTCTGCAACCTGACCCAAGGCAATACGGCTGTAGATGCTTATCAGCGGGAATTTCTGGACTTGTCACGTTATGCTGAAGAAGACATTGCTACTGATGCTCGTAAGCAGGAAAAGTTTCGTGATGGACTTCACCCTGATATTAAGCTAGCACTGCCCGTTCATGACTTTGTCGACTTCGCCACCTTGGTGAACAAGGCTATTCAGGTTGAGACTGGTCTGCAGGAACACCTGGGATCCCTCAGGCGTAGCCGTGATGCTGGCCCATCTTCGGGCCCGTCAGTGGAGAAGCGTCGGATATGGATTCCCCACAGCATGTATCGTCCAACTGCACCTGCACCAAGACAGTCCTATGCTGCACCTCATCTTCCCCCTCCACCGGAGAGGCAGCCTCTTCGAGTTGTACCACCCCAAGCTCCTGCTCCCAATCCCAATGATGGTCTGTGCTTCAAATGTGTCCGTCCAGGTCACCTTGCCAAAGAGTGCAATCAGAAAAAGAGTCAGATGGCTCTGCCTTCAACTGGCCCTAACAATCAGCCCCATAACAACAATGCCAGACCTTATGGTCGTGATCAGGCTAATCATGTTGATCTGAATGAAGCTCAAGACCAGCCTACCACTGTGATGGGTACTCTTCTCGTTAATTCAGTACCAGCTTCAGTTTTATTCGATTCAGGGGCATCACATTCATTCATGTCATAAAATTTTGCATACGCACACGACATTTGATGCGAGCCCATGAACACTCCAATAGTGGTACGCACCCCTGCGGGCCGATGTCAAACTACCATGATTGGTCGCGACGTTCCCATTGAGATTGAAGGGTTGGAATTCCTTGTCTCTCCCATTATTCTGGAGTCTTCCAATATTGACCTCATTCTGGGTATGGAATGGTTGAAAGCACATACTGCCTCTATCGTTTGCGCCACCAAGGTCGTTCATCTCCTACATCCTTCCGATGATATAGTAAGCTACCATGCTCAGATCGTTCAAAACGCTGAAGCACAACTTTATGCTTTGAATGCGTTGAATGCAGCACCTCTTCAGGGATTGAAAAGATTCCAGTCGTTCGCGACTTCCAAGACGTCTTTCCAGAAGAACTTCCAGGAATACCCCCTGCCCGGGCTGTGGAGTTCGTCATCAACTTGAAACCAGGCACCGATCCTATTGCCAAACGACCCTACAAGATGCCACCTCATGAACTCCTTGAACTTAAGGAGGAAATCGACAAATCTCTTCGCAAGGGTTTCATTCGTCCAAGTTCCTCTGCTTGGGGAGCACCTTCTCTCTTCATCAAGAAGAAGGACGGAACGAACCGTTTGGTCCAAGACTATCGTCCTATCAACCAAGCTACAATTTAGAACAAATATCCCCTTCCTTGGATCAATGATCTGTATGATCAACTGGCTGGTTCATCGATATTCTCTAAACTCGACTTGAGGTTGGGTTACCACCAGATCCTTGTTCGTGAAGAGGATATTCCAAAGACCGCATTCGTCACTCGTTATGGTTCTTACGAGTACACAGTTATGTCTTTTGGCTTAACCAATGCTCCAGCCACCTTCTCTCATCTGATGAACTACATATTCATGGATTACCTCGACAAGTTTGTCGTAGTCTATCTGGATGATATTCTGGTATATTCGAAGAATAAAGAAGAACATGCTGAACATCTTCGTCTTGTTCTGGAAAAGCTTCGAGAGCATCAACTTTATGCCAAGTATTCCAAGTGTGAATTCTGGTTACCCGAAGTCACCTACCTTGGTCATGTCATCTCCAAGGATGGTATTGCCGTCAACCCAGAGCGCGTTCAGGCTATTCTTAACTGGACCCCTCCGAAGACTGTCAAGCAAGCCAGAAGCTTTCTCGTACTAGGTAGCAATTGTCGCTGCTTTGTCGAGAACTTCTCCAAGATCGCCAAGCCCCTGACTAATCTGCTTCACAAGGGCGTTAAGTTCGATTGGACAGACAAATGTCAGGAAAGTTTCCAGGCACTCAAGGATAAGCTGACTTCTGCCCCAGTGCTTGATCCCCCTGATTCTCGCAAGGACTTTGTCATCTATTGCGACGCTTCACGACAAGGATTAGGCTGTTTTCTAACGCAAGAGCGCAGAGTGATTGCTTATGCCTCCCGTCAAGTGCGTCCTCATGAAGAGAACTACCCAGTTCATGACCTCGAGCTTGCTGCGGTTATCTTTGCACTGAAGCTATGCCGACAGTACCTTCTCAGTAATCGTTGCAAAATCTTCACCGATCATCAGAGTCTGAAGTACCTGTTTACCCAGCCAGATCTGAACCTCCGTCAGCAGCGATGGATGGAAGCTATTGCTGACTACAACTGCGGTATATCCTATACCCCTGGTAAGGCTAATGTAATGGCCGATGCCCTGAGCCGTAAGTCTTATTGCAACAATACATGGTTTTCAAAGCTCAACCCTGCCTTTATGAAGAGCTATGCAAGCTGAACCTCCAACTAGTTCCACAGGGTTCTCTGAATAACCTTGTCCTGGAACCAACTCTACTAAAAGCAATTAAGTCTGCTAAAGCAAAAGATGCTCACGTTGATTTGATGAAAAAGGATCTTGCCTTAGAGAAATCTAGAGATTTCTCACTTGGTGAAGATCGAACATGTTGGGGAACGTAGTAATTTCAAAAATTTCCTACGCGCACGCAAGATCATGGTGATGCATAGTAACGAGAGGGGAGAGTGTGTCCACGTACCCTCGTAGACCGAAAGTGGAAGCGTTAGCACAACGCGGTTGATGTAGTCGTACGTCTTCACGATCCGACCGATCAAGTACCGATCGCACGGCACCTCCGAGTTCTGCACACGTTCAACTCGATGACTTCCCTCGAACTCTGATCCAGCCAAGCTTTGAGGAAGAGTTCTGTCAGCATGACGACGTGGTGATGATTATGATGTTCTACCGACGCAGGGCTTCGCCTAAGCACCGCTACGATGTTATTGAGGTGGATTATCGTGGAGGGGGTCACCTCACACGGCTAAGAGATCCAAGGGATTAATTCTTGTGTCTATGGGGTGCCCCCTGCCCCTGTATATAAAGGAGCAAGGGAGGAGGAGGCTGACCCTAGGAGGGGCGCGCCAAGGGAGTAGGATTCCTACTCATAGTAGGAGTAGGTTTCATTCTTTCCTAGTCCAACTAGGAGAAGGGGGGAAAGGAGGGGAGTGGAGAAGGAAGGGAGAGGGGGGCCGCGCCCCAAACCCCTTGTCCAATTCGGACTGGGCTTGGGAGGGGCGCCCGCCACCTCCTCGCTGCTGCCTCTCCTTCCCACTAAGGCCCATTAAGGCCCAATACTCTTCCCCGTATTCCCGTAACTTCCCGGTACTCCGAAAAATACCCGAATCACTCGGAACCTTTTCGATGTCCGAATATAGTCATCCAATATATCGATCTTTATGTCTCGACCATTTCGAGACTCCTCGTCCTGTCCCCGATCTCATCCGGGACCCTGAACTACCTTCGGTACATCAAAACACATAAACTCATAATATAACCGTCATCAAACTTTAAGCGTGCGGACCCTACGGGTTCGAGAACTATGTAGACATGACCGAGACACGTCTTCAGTCAATAACCAATAGCGGAACCTGGATGCTCATATTGGCTCCCACATATTCTATGAAGATCTTTATTGGTCAAACCGCATAACAACATACATTGTTCCCTTTGTCATTTGTATGTTACTTGCCCAAGATTCCATCGTCGGTATCTCAATACCTAGTTCAATCTCGTTACCGGCAAGTCTCTTTACTCGTTCCATAATACATCATCCTGCAACTAACTCATTAGTTACAATGCTTGCAAGGCTTATAGTGATGTGCATTATCGAGTGGGCCTAGAGATACCTCTTTGACAATCAGAGTGACAAATCCTAATCTCGAAATACGCCAACCCAACAAGTACCTTCGGAGACACCTATAGAGCACCTTTATAATCACCCATTTACGTTGTGACGTTTGGTAGCACACAAAGTGTTCCTCCGGTAAACGGGAGTTGCATAATCTCATAGTTATAGGAACATGTATAAGTCATGAAGAAAGCAATAGCAACATACTAAACGATCAAGTGCTAAGCTAACGGAATGGGTCAAGTCAATCATATCATTCTCCTAATGATGTGATCCCGTTAATCAAATGACCACTCATGTCTATGGTTAGGAAACTTAACCATCTTCGATTAACGAGCTAGTCAAGTAGAGGCATACTAGTGACACTATGTTTGTCTTTGTATTCACACATGTATTATGTTTCCGGTTAATACAATTCTAGCATGAATAATAAACATTTATCATGAAATAAGGAAATAAATAATAACTTTATTATTGCCTCTAGGGCATATTTCCTTTAGTCTCCCACTTGCACTAGAGTCAATAATCTAGTTCACATCATCATGTGATTTAACACCAATAATTCACATCTGTATGTGATTAACACCCATAGTTCACATCGTCATGTGACCAACGCCCAAAGGGTTTACTAGAGTCAATAATCTAGTTCAGATCGATATGTGATTAACACCCAAAGAGTACTAAGGTGTGATCATGTTTTGTTTGTGAGAGAAGTTTAGTCAATGGGTCTGTCACATTCAGAGCCGTATGTATTTTGCAAAAATATTCTATGTCTACAATGCTCTGTATGGAGGTACTCTAGCTAATTGCTCCCACTTTCAATATGTATCAGATTGAGACTTAGAGTCATCTGGATCAGTGTCAAATCTTGCATCGACGTAACCCTTTACGATGAACCTCTTGTCACCTCCATAATCGAGAAACATATCCTTATTCCACTAAGGATAATTTTAACCAATGTCCAGTGATCTACTCCTTGATCACTATTGTACTCCCTTGCCAAACCAGGGCAGAGTATACAATAGGTCTTGTCCATAGCATGGCATACTTTTATAGAACCTATGACTGAGGCATAGGGAATGACTTTCATTCTCTTTCTATTTTCTGCCGTGGTCGGGATCTGAGTCTTACTCAATTTCACACCTTTGCAACACAGGCAAGAACTCTTTCTTTGACTGTTCCATTTTGAAATACTTCAAAATCTTGTCAAGGTATGTACTCATTGAAAATCTTATCAAGCGTCTTGATCTATCTCAATAGATCTTTATGCTCAATAGGTAAGTAGCTTTACTGAGGTCTTTCTTTTAAAGAACTCCTTTCAAACACTTCTTTATGCTTTCCAGAAAAATTCTACATCATTTCTGATCAACAATATGTCACTCACATATACTTATCAGAAAGGCTGTAGTGCTCCCACTCAGTTTATTGTAAATATAGGCTTCACTGCAAGTCCGTATAAATCTATATGCTTTGATCAACTTATCAAAGCGTATATTCAAACTCCGAGATGCTTGCACCAGTCCATAGATGGATCGCTGGAGCTTGCACATTTTGGTAGCACCTTTAGGATTGACCAAACCTTCTGGTTGCATCATATACAACTCTTCTTTAAGAAAACCATTAAGCAATGCAGTTTTGACATCCATTTGCCGGATTTCCTAAAATGTGGCAATTGCTAACATGATTCAGACAGACTTAAGCATGGCTACAGTTGGGAAAATCTCATTGTAGTCAACACCTTGAACTTGTCGAAAACCTTTTTGGGACAAGTCGAGCTTTGTAGATAGTAACACTACTATCAACGTCCGTCTTCCTCTTGAAGATCCATTTATTTTCTATGGCTTGCCGATCATCGGGCAAGTCCACCAAAGTCCATACTTTGTTCTCATACATGGATCCTATCTCAGATTTCATGGCCTCCAGCCATTTCGCGGAATCTAGGCTCATCATCGCTTCCTCATAGTTCGTAGGTTTATCATGGTCTAGTAACATGACTTTCAGAATAGGATTACCATACCACTCTGGTGCGGACCATACTCTGGAAGACCTACGAAGTTCTGTAGTAACTTGATCTGAAGTTTCATGAACATCATCATTAGCTTCCTCACTAATTGGTGTAGGAATCAATGGAACTGATCTCAGTGATGAACTATTTTCCAATTCGGGAGAAGGTACTATTACCTCATCAAGTTCTACTTTTCTCCTACTCACTTCTTTCGAGAGAAACTCCTTCTCTAGAAAGGATCCATCTTAGCAACAAATATCTTGCCTTTGGATCTGTGATAGAAGGTGTACCCAATAGTTTAATCTGGGTATTCTATGAAGACGCACTTCTCTGATTTGGGTTCGAGCTTATCAGGTTGAAACTTTTTCACATAAGCATCGCTGTCCCAAACTTTAAGAAATCACAACTTTGGTTTCTTGGCAAACGACAGTTCATAAGGCGTCGTCTCAACGGATTTTTATGGTGCCCTATTTAAAGTGAATGTAGCTATCTCTAATGCATAACCCCAAAACGATATTGGTAAATCAGTAAGAGACATCATTGATTGCACCATATCAAATAAAGTGCAGTTATGACGTTCGGACACACCGTTATGCTGTGGTGTTCCAGGTGGCATGAGTTTGTGAAACTATTCCACGTTATTTTAACTGAAGGCCAAACTCGTAACTCTAATATTCATCTCCACGATCAGATCACAGAAACTTTATTTTCTTGTTACGATGATATTTCACTTCACTCTGAAATTCTTTGAACCTTTCAACTATTTCAGACTTATGTTTCATCAAGTGGATATACTAATATCTGCTCAAAACATCTGTGAAGGTCAGAAAATAATGATACCCTCCACGAGCATCAACACTCATTGTACTGCATACATCGGTATATATTATTTCCAACAAGTCAGTAGCTCGTTCCATTGTTCCGGTGAACAGAGTTTTAGTCATCTTGCCCAAAAGGCACGGTTTGCAAGCATCAAATGATTCCTAACCAAATGATTCCAAAAATCCATCTTTATGGAGTTTCTTCATGCGCTTTACACTGATATGACCCAATCGGAAGTGCCACAACTTAGTTGCACTATCATTATTAACTTTGCATCTTTTGGCATCAATATTATGAATATGTGTATCACTACGATCGAGATCCAACAAACTATTTTCATTGGGTGTATGACCATTGAAGGTTTTATTCATGTAAACAGAACAACAATTATTCTCTGACTTTAAATGAATAACCGTATTGCAATAAACATGATCAAATCATATTCATGCTCAAAGCAAACGCCAAATAACATTTATTTAGGTTTAACACTAATCCCGAAAGTATAGGGAGTTTGCGATGATGATCATATCAATCTTGGAACCACTTCCAACACACATCGTCACTTCCCCTCAACTAGTCTCTGTTTATTATGTAACTCCTGTTTCGAGTTACAAATCTTAGCAACCGAACAAGTATCAAATACTCAGGGGATACTATAAACACCAGTAAGGCACATATTAATAACCTGTATATCAAATATACCCTTGTTCACTTTGCCATCCTTCTTATCCACCAAATATTCAGGGCATTTCCGTTTCCAGTGACCATTTCCTTTGCAGTGTAAGCACTCAGTTTCAGGCTTTGGTCCAGCTTTGGGCTTCTTCACGGAAGTGACAACTTGCTTGCCATTCTACATGAAGTTCCCTTTCTATCCCTTTGTCCTTTTCTTGAAACTAGTGGTCTTGTCAATCATCAACACTTGATGCTCTTTCTTGATTTCTACCTTCGTTGATTTCAACATCGCGAAGAGCTCGGGAATTGTTTTCGTCATCCTTTGCATACTATAGTTCATCACGAAGTTCTACTAACTTGGTGATGGTGACTAGAGAACTCTGTCAATCACTATCTTATCTGGAAGATTAACTCCCACTTGATTCAAGTGATTGTAGTACCCAGAAAATCTGAGCACATGCTCACTAGTTGAGCAATTCTCCTCCATCTTTTAGCTATAAAACTTGTTGGAGACCTCATATCTCTCAACTCGGGTATTTGCTTGAAATATTAACTTTAACTCCTGGAACATCTCATATGGCCCATGACGTTTCAAAACGTCTTTGAAGTCCCAATTCTAAGCTGTTAAGCATGGTGCACTAAACTATCAAGTAGTCATCATATTGAGCTAGCCAAACGTTCATAACGTCTGCTTCTGCTCCTGCAATAGGTCCGTCACCTAGCGGTGCATCAAGGACATAACTTTTTCTGTGCAGCAATGAGGACAATCCTCAGATCACGGATCCAATCCGCATCATTGCTACTATCATCTTTCAACACAATTTTCTCTAGGAACATATCAAAAAAACATATGAAAGCAACAACGCAAGCTATTGATCTGCAACATAATTTGCAAAATACTACCAGGACTAAGTTCATGATAAATTTAAGTTCAATTAATCATATTACTTAAGAACTCCCACTTAGATAGACATCCCTCTAATCATCTAAGTGATCACGTGATCCAAATCAACTAAACCATGTCCGATCATCACGTGAGATGGAGTAGTTTTCAATGGTGAACATCACTATGTTGATCATATCTACTATATGATTCACGCTCGACCTTTCGGTCTAAGTGTTCTGAGGCCATATCTGTATATGCTAGGCTCGTCAAGTTTAACCTGAGTATTCCGCGTGTGCAACTGTTTTGCACCAGTTGTATTTGAACGTAGAGCCTATCACACCCGATCATCACATGGTGTCTCAGCACGAAGAACTTTTGCAACGGTGCATACTCAGGGAGAATACTTATACCTTGAAATTTAGTGAGAGATCATCTTATAATGCTACCGTCAATCAAAGCAAAATAAGATGCATAAAGGATAAACATCACATGCAATCAATATAAGTGATATGATATGGCCATCATCATCTTGTGCTTGTGATCACCATCTCCGAAGCACCGTCATGATCACCATCGTCACCGGCATGACACCTTGATCTTAATTGTAGCATCGTTGTCGTTTCGCCACCTATTGCTTCTACGACTATCGCTACCGCTTAGTGATAAAGTAAAGCAATTATAGGGCGATTGCATTGCATACAATAAAGCGACAACCATATGGCTCCTGCCAGTTGCCGATAACTCGGTTACAAAACATGATCATCTCATACAATGAAATATAGCATCACGTCTTGACCATATCACATCACAACATGCCCTGCAAAAACAAGTTAGACGTCCTCTACTTTGTTGTTGCAAGTTTTACGTGGCTGCTACGGGCTGAGCAAGAACCATTCTTACCTACGCATCAAAACCACAATGACAGTTTGTCAAATTATTGTTGTTTTAACTTTCTCAAGGACCGGGCATAGCCACACTCGGTTCAACTAAAGTTGGAGAAACTGACACCCGCCAACCACCTGTGTGCAAAGCACGTCGGTAGAACCAGTCTCGCGTAAGCGTACGCGTAATGTTGGTCCGGTCCGCTTCAATACCGCCGAACCAAAGTATGACATGCTAGTAAGCAGTATGACTTGTATCGCCCACAACTCACTTGTGTTCTACTCGTGCATATAACATCTACGCATAAAACCTGGCTCGGATGCCACTGTTGGGGAATGTAGTAATTTCAAAAAAATTCCTACGCACACGCAAGATCATGGTGATGCATAGCAATGAGAGGGGAGAGTGTGTCCACGTACCCTCGTAGACCAAAAGCGGAAGTGTTAGCACAACACGGTTGATGTAGTCATACGTCTTCACGATCCGACCGACCAAGTACCAAACGCACGGCACCTCCGAGTTCTGCACACGTTCAACTTGATGACGTCCCTCGAACTCCGATCCAGCCGAGCTTTGAGGGAGAGTTATGTCAGCACGACAGCGTGGTGATGATGATGATGTTCTACCGACGTAGGGCTTCGCCTAAGCACCGCTACGATGTTATCGAGGTGGATTATTGTGGAGGGGGGCACCGCACACGGCTAAGAGATCCAAGGGATCAATTGTTGTGTCTATGGGGTGCCCCCTGCCCCCGTATATAAAGGAGCAAGGGAGGAGCAGGCCGGCCCTAGGAGGGGCGCGCCAAGGGAGTAGGATTCCTACTCCTAGTAGAAGTAGGTTTCCTTCTTTCCTACTCCAACTAGGAGAAGGGGGGAATGGAGGGGAGTGGAGAAGGAAGGGAGAGGGGGGCCGCGCCCCAAACCCCTTGTCCAATTTGGACTGGGCTTGGGAGGGTCGCGCGCCACCTCCTGGCTGCTGCCTCTCCTTCCCACTAAGGCCCATTAAGGCCCAATACTCTTCCCCGTATTCCCATAACTCCCCGGTACTCTGAAAAATACCCGAATCACTCGGAACCTTTCCGATGTCCGAATATAATCGTCCAATATATCGATCTTTACGTCTCGACCATTTCGAGACTCCTTGTTATGTCCCCGATCTCATCCGGGACTCCGAACTACCTTCGGTTTATCAAAACACATAAACTCATAATATAACCATCATCGAACTTTAAGCGTGCGGACCCTACGGGTTCGAGAACTATGTAGACATGACCGAGACACGTCTCCGGTCAATAACCAATAGCGGAACTTGGATGCTCATATTGGCTCCCACATATTCTACGAAGATCTTTATCGGTCAAACGGCATAACAACATACGTTGTTCCCTTTGTCATCGGTATGTTACTTGCCCAAGATTCGATCGTTGGTATCTCAATACCTAGTTCAATCTCGTTACCGGCAAGTCTCTTTACTCATTCCGTAATACATCATCCTGCAACTAACTCATTAGTTACAATGCTTGCAAGGCTTATAGTGATGTGCATTACCGAGTGGGCCCAGAGATACCTCTCCGACAATCGGAGTGACAAATCCTAATCTCGAAATACGCCAACCCAACAAGTACCTTCGGAGACACCTGTAGAGCACCTTTATAATCACCCAGTTAAGTTGTGACGTTTGGTAGCACACAAAGTGTTCCTCCGGTAAACGGGAGTTGCATAATCTCATAGTTATAGGAACATGTATAAGTCATGAAGAAAGCAATAGCAACATACTAAATGATCAAGTGCTAAGCTAACGGAATGGGTCAAGTCAATCACATCATTCTCCTAATGATGTGATGCCATTAATCAAATGACAACTCATGTCAATGGTTAGGAAACTTAACCATCTTCGATTAACGAGCTAGTCAAGTAGAGGCATACTAGTGACACTATATTTGTCTATGTATTCACACATATATTATGTTTCCGGTTAATACAATTCTAGCATGAATAATAAACATTTATCTTGAAATAAGGAAATAAATAATAACTTTATTATTGCCTCTAGGGCATATTTCCTTCAGAACCTTATACTTCAGAGATCGCATTGTAGTACCCCGGTTCGAGCTTATGACAGAGAAGGTGATGAAAGAAGCGCATGACACCCCTCTCTCTATTCATCCGGGAAGTACCAAGATGTATTTAGACATCCATCAGAAGTACTGGTGGTCTAAGATGAAGCAAGACATTGCTCGATATATTGAAGAATGTGATGTTTGCCGTCGCATCAAAGCAGAACATCAGAAACCGGCTGGACTTCTACAACTGCTTCCGATTCCTGAATGGAAGTGGGATAAGATTCAAATGGACTTCGTCACTGGCCTTCCCAAGTCTCAGAAAGGTAACGATATTATCTTTTGTCGTCATAGACCAATTCTCGAAGGTTGCTCACTTTCTGCCAGTCAAGGAAACAATCGCTGCTAGTCAATTAGCAAACTTGTATATCTCCCGAATTGTGTCACTCCATGGCATTCCGAAGGAGATCAATTCAGACCATGGCAGTATATTCACTTCAAAGTTCTGGGATAGTTTCCAAGAGGCAATGGGAACTCATATTACCTGGAGCACTACTTATCATCCCCAATCCCAAGGCCAAGTCGAGCGAGTCAATCAAATTCTTGAAGACATACTTTGGGCTTGTGTTATTTCTTTCGGTAAGAAGTGGGAAGAATCTCTCCCTTATGCGGAGTTCTCTTATAACAACAGTTATCAAGACAACTTGAAAATGGCACCCTTTGAAGTGCTTTATGGACATAAGTGCCGAACCCCTCTGAATTGGTCAGAAACTGGGGAACAGACACTCATTGATCCAGACATTATTCAACAAGCTGAAGAGCAGGTTCGCATTGTCTGGGATAATCTCAAGGCGGCCTAGTCCCGCCAGAAGAGCAACTATGACCGGAAACACTGGGGTTCAACTTATCAACCTAGTGAACAAGCTTATCTGCGTGTCACTCCTTTGAGAGGTACTCATCGGTTCGGAGTCAAGGGCAAGCTAGCTCTGCGCTACATTGATCCCTTCCGCATCCTCGCCCGTTGTGGACTGGTGGCTTATCAATTGGAGTTGCCACCTCAGTTCTCTCACGTCCATGACGTCTTCCACGTGTCGCAACTTCATCGATGTTTCAAGGATCCGGAACATGAAGTGGATCCGGAATTGATTGAAGTTCAAGATGATCTCACATACAAAGAGCATCCGATCCGCATTCTTGACAAAGTTGAATGTCGAACCCGCCAGAAGGTTACCAAGTTCCTCAAGGTGCAATGGTCGAATCATACTAAAGATGAAGCCACTTGGGAACGCGAAGTTAACCTCCGGGCTGCATACCCCGACCTGTTCCCTTCTACCTCTTAATTCTCGGGACAAGAATTTCTTTTAGAGGAGGAGAGTTGTAACACCCCGGTGTAATGATGCTACAGTAATCCCTGAGATCAAGCTAATCATTTTGCTATAACAGTGCTTACTCACTTTAATCAATATTCCATTTCAAATTCCAGTTGAATTCCATTTCAATTTCTGAGTGATATTCAAAATTGCTCAAACATGAAAACTAAAATGTTCATCATGTGCCAAATAATCCACAAGTAATATTGGTGGTGAACCTACATTTTTGCAAAGTGTTTAAGTGGCCTAAACTACTTATAACAGTGACCTAAGCAATAATTTAAATGCCTTATTAAATTATAAAATTTGCAAACTACTTCTAAAGTCTCACAACCTTTTTGTGGCACTGCACAATAATTCTTTGAAATTATCTTGGCTAGTGACATAATTTTGCAAAGTCGTTAGTGTCTAAAAGTAAATGCAAAAGCTGCTAAAGAAAAAGAAAAGCAAAGAAAAGGAGAAAAGGAAAAACAGAGGGGAGAGAAAGCCCCTGCCCCACTTGGGCTTCGGCTCACCCACGCCAGCTAAGCCCAACAGGCCATGTGGCCCACTCCCCCTCCACTGTCGTCTCCCACCTCCCACTGTTCGACCGACCGGGCGCCTCGGCGACACCCGACCACCTCGCCGGCCTTGCCGGGAGAGGATAAGGGCGACGCCTCGAGCGCCTCTCCCACTCACCTCACCACTTGCCCCGCTCCGCCTCTCCCTTTCCGCACCAGTTTCCTCCTCGCCTCCCCCCTCGTTCCCCGTCCACCTCCGAGCGCAGTCGCCGCCGCCCTCCATCATTGTCGCGGCCACCGGTGGCCCCACGCCCGCCGACCCTGCCGGTGAGCTCCGCTGGGGTCGACTCCTTCAACTGGTGGCCTCAGCTGGAGCTGGGAGGCATCAAAGAACCAGATCCCCTTCGTCCCCATCTTTGACGGCCGCCGTTCTTCACTGGCTCCGACGACACCGCTGCTGCTACTAATCCTCCAAGGGCCACCGTGTGTGCCGCTCGGTGAGCCCTCTTTGCGCTGCCTATCGACGCCCATAGCCGTCGCGCCTTTTTTTGCCCGAACGAAGCTCCGCTGCCGTTGCTGCTGCTATCGCCACAGGCGCTGTCGATCTCGGCTGAGCTCGCAGTCGTGTTCTCCGTAGCCATAGGATTCGAATGCGTCACTTGCCGCTGCTCGCCGTGCTCGGAGTCATTGTTTCCATGCTCACCCGAACGTCGCTGCCGCCTACGCTTGTCGCCGGCGTGCCTCCAGTGGCCAAATGGTCACGGGCCAGTGCCCGTTGCACTCGCCGCTTCACGTACGTCTCGCCGGGCCTCTCAGTTCGCTCGCTAACGCGCTGCATCACCGTTTCCTCTCACACCCGACTCCGGCCGTCCGCCGATGAGCTCGCCGCGCTCTATTCCGTCCTCCCCTGCTCGCGCAACAACCACCGCCCGACGCGCGCTGACGTGCATGTTCGAACGCACCTGGCCGGATGTCAAACGGAGCACTGTGCTCATTTTCCGGCCGTCTCTGGCGAAGAGCCGCCACGGGAGAGGCTTGTCGGAGCTCTCTCCGGCGCCCCGCCTATGTGGCACCGCCCAGGGCCGTCCCACAGTCGCTGACTGTGGCCCCAGTGGGCCTCGTTGACTGGGTTGACCCAGTCAACGTGCTGACTGGACTGGCCCATGCAACTAACAGATCGGGCCCACACCCCTAATTAACGAAGTTAATTAAGCTAACTTAATTAATTTAATTAGACACTGACAGGTGGGCCCTGTAAATTAAGTAGCTAGTTTAGATTAAATTAAACATTGTTAATCCCCGCTGTCGTTGACAGGTGGGTCCCGGACGTCAGCTTGACCAGGCAAACTGGCTGGTTAACTGCTGATGTCAGGGTGACATCATGCTGACTCAATAACCCCCTTTTTTGAATTAAAGATATTTGCAGAATATAATTAAAACTTTAGAAATTCATAGAAATTAAACCGTAACTCGGATATACAATGTTTTCTACATGAAAGTTGCTCAAAAAATCCAATGAATCTGGATGCGCGGTCCGTTTACCTGTCAGATGCCTCTAACTATCTGAACATGGAACATTCCCCCTCCGGTCATCTGATTGACGCAGGTCCAAAACCGGGAAAACATTCCCGGTTGAATTCCCCCTTCACCTTTATCGTGTAGCCATACATTAGGTCACGCCCGACACAGCATATTGTCGTGTTATGCTTTGTGATGCTATGTTTGCTTTATATTTACTGTTTCTTCCCCCTCTTCTCTCCGGTAGCCCCCGAGACCGATGCTGCCCCTCTGATCGACTATGTCGACGACGACCCCTCCTTGCCAGAGCTTCCAGGCAAGCCCCCCTTTGATCATCCCGATATCACCCATTCCATTCTCTCATGCTTGCATTAGAATTCGCTACTATTATTGATTGCTCCTATTCTGATGCATAGCCTGCTTTTGTATCTGCTGTTATACCTTACTTGCTTATCCTAAACTGCTTAGTATAGGTTGGTTAGTGATCCATCAGTGACCCCCACATTGTCCTTGTTGCCCCTGCTTCATCATCGAAGACCTAATCAACGGGATTGAAGGCCAGGCCTCGGCACCGCACATCACTTTCCCCTTAGTTGCTCGACACTACTAGGTTACTATCAAGTACCAAGTGTGAGGCCTCATCAGCACTTCTGATGTTAACCCTATAGTGTAGCCATTTGGTCGTGGTCATCGAAGGTGATTTCCTCTTTAACCACTTCCGATATGACTCTGTCGTGCAACCCCTCAAGTGTGAACCTCGACGGTGGTCCCTCTTACGTTCACCTTGATGATTACATCGAGTGGAATTCACCGGGGGGTGATTCCTCGGGTTTTCCACTTGATGTTTAGACACACAATTACTATGATTACTATGACTTTACACTGAACCATGTTACTAAAGACGGGTCGACCCCGAGGGGTACCCGCGCGAGCATAATTGCGAGTGATGTGGAGTCGGGTTGACCTGGAGGGTGCCCGCGAGATAATTATGAGGCATGGACGGGCATTCTTAGCCCTTTCCGCAAGTCCTCGAGACGGGGCGACGGGGTCACATCTTTCGTGAGTCTCTGCTTGTTACCGCGCGTTCCCAATCCACTACGATTTGGATATTTGATCCAAGGGGCCTCTGGCCTGGTAGTACTAACCATCACGTGGGCATAGTATGGGCGTTCTACGTCGTATACATCAGCCGAAGCTTAATAGACGTCAACGACTGAGTGGCGCGCGCCGGGTTGGACTGGTAAGCACCTACCTTTTTGAAGGAGGTAGCTAGGTCTGCTCACCGGCCGCGTACACAACGTGCAGGAGTTCCCGGGGAGATGGCCCATGACCCCTGGGGGCATAGGTTTAGTCTGGCATGCTGACCTCTCTATTAATCCTAGGTCGGGTTGCGGCGTATTGTTTGGCCGAGGCCGGGCATGACCCAGGAAAGTGTGACCGGCCAGAGTTAATCGAACACGGTGAGTAAGTTGGTGCGCCCCTGGAGGGAAGAAAACACCTATCGATAGCCCGTCCTACGGTAACATACACTTGGAGTTGTATCCCGGTCGATGCAACTAGAACTGGATACTTGTGATGAGAATTGGATGGTGATGACAATTGGATAGTATGGCTCTGGGATTGCTTTCTTGCAGGGAGTCGAGAAAGGATCTCTGGCCGAGGTTGATAACACTACTACTACTTTACTTTATGCTACTCTACTCCCTCCTGTTTGTTGCAAGATGGTGGTTTCCAGATGCTAGTCTTTGATAGGACAAGGCCTTCTCTCTATTCTGGCATTTCTCCAGCCCAGTCCACATATACAACCTTCCTTTGATAATGTTGCATATGTAGTGTAGATCCTTGCTTGCGAGTACTTTGGATGAGTACTCACGGTTGCTTTGCTCCCCTTTTCCCCCTTTCTTTTTCTTTCCGGCTGATGCAACCAGATGTCTGAGCCCAGGAGCCAGATGCCACCGTCGATGCCTACTACTACGTGGAGACCGCCGACGACCAGGAGTAGTTAGGAGGCTCCCAGGCAGGAGGCCTTGCCTTTTCGATCGTAGATGCTTTTGTGCTGGCCTTCTTAAGGCAAACTTGTTTAACTTATGTCTGTATTCAGATATTGTTGCTTCCGCTGACTCGTTTGCATTTAAGCTGATGTATTCGAGCCCTCAAGGCCCTTGGCTTGTAATATAAATCTTGTATTATTTTAATTTGTGTCTAGAGTTGTGTTGTGATATCTTCCCGTGAGTCCCTGATCTTGATCGTACACATTTGCGTGTATGATTAGTGTACGATTGAATCGGGGGTGTCACAGTTTGTCATGATGGCTCAATATAATAATAAATTGTGTGACGTTTCCAATACCAACAATAATGATTTACTTAGCACTCCGATTGCTCCTCTTAATGATGTTGAATCTTGTGAAATCCATGTTGCTTTGTTGAATCTTGTTATGAAAGATCAATTCTCCGGCCTTCCTAGTGAAGATGTCGCTACTCATCTAAATAACTTTGTTGATTTGTGTGATATGCAAAAGAAGAAAGATACGGATAATGATATTGTTAAATCGAAGTTATTTCCATTTTCCCTTAGAGATCGTGCTAAAACTTGGTTTTGTCTTTGCCTAAAAATAGTATTGATTCATGGAATAAGTGCAAAGATGCTTTTATCTCTAAATATTTTCCTCCCGCTAAGATCATCTCTCTTAGAAACGATATTATGAATTTTAAACAACTTGATCATGAGCATGTTGCCCAATCTTGGGAAGGAATGAAATTAATGATTCGCAATTGCCCTACACATGGTTTGAATTTATGGATGATCATACAAAACTTTTATGTCGCATTGAATTTTGCTTCTAGAAATCTTTTAGATTCGACCGCGGGAGGCGTTTTTACGGAAATCACTTTAGGATAAGCTACTAAATTACTTGATAATATTATGGTTAATTATTTTCATTGGCACACCGAAAGATCTACTAGTAAAAAGGTTCATGCGATAGAAGAGATTAATGTTTTGAGTGGAAAGATGGATGAACTTATGAAATTATTTTCTACTAAGAGTGCTCCTATTGATCCCAATGATATGCCTTTGTCTAGTTTGATTGAGAATAATAATGAATCTATGGATGTAAATTTTGTTGGTAGGAATAATTTTGGTAACAACGCGTATAGAGGAAACTTTTTTCCTAGTAATTCCTCTAATAATTATGGTAATTCCTAAAACAACTCTTATGGAAATTTTAATAAGATGCCCTCTGATTTTGAGAATAGTGTTAAATAATTTATGATCTCTCAAAAGAATTTCAATGCTTTGCTCGAAGAAAAATTGCTTAAAGTTGATGAATTGGCTAGAAACATTGATAGACTTTCTCTTGATGTTGATTCTTTGAAACTTAGATCTATTCCACCTAAGCATGATATCAATGAGTCTCTCAAAGCCATGAGAATTTCCATTGATGAGTGCAAAGAAAGAACCGCTAGGATGCGTGCTAAGAAAGGTTGCTTTGTAAGAGCGTGTTCTTCTAGTTTCCATGAAAATAATGATGAAGATCTAAAAGTTATTGATGTGTCCCCTATTAAATCTTTGTTTTGCAATATGAATCTTGATAATGATGGGACTGGAGATGAGTCAACTTTAGTTAAAAGGCGTCCCAATGATTCAGAGGTTTTAGATCTTGATGCCAAATTTGGTAAAAGTGGGATTGGAGAGGTCAAAACTTTACATAGCAATAAACCAACTATTATGGATTTCAAGGAATTTAATTATGATAATTGTTCTTTAATAGATTGTATTTCCTTGTTGCAATCTGTCTAGAATTATCCTCATGCTTATAGTCAAAATAAAGCTTTTACCAAACATATTGTTGATGCCTTGATGCAATCTTATGAAGAAAAACTTGAATTGGAAGTTTCTATACCTAGAAAACTTTATGATGAGTGGGAACCTACTATTAAAATTAAAATTAAAGATCATGAATGCTATGCATTGTGTGATTTGGGTGCTAGTGTTTCCACGATTCCGAAAACTTTATGTGATGTGCTAGGTTTCCATGAATTTGATGATTTCTCTTTAAACTTGCACCTTGCGGATTCCACTATTAAGAAACCTATGGGAATGATTAATGATTTTCTTATTGTTTAAAATAGGAATTATGTGCCCATAGATTTTATCGTTCTTGATATAGATTGCAATCTTTCATGTCCTATTATTCTTGGTAGACCTTTCCTTAGAACGATTGGTGCAATTATTGATATGAAGAAGGAAATATTAGATTCCAATTTCCATTAAGGAAAGGCATGGAACACTTTCCTAGAAATAAAATCAAATTACCTTATGAATCTATTATGCGAGCCACTTATGAATTCAATACCAAAGATGACAATACTTAGATCTATTCTCGTTTTTATGCCTAGCTAGGGGCGTTAAACGATAGCGCTTGTTGGGAGGCAACCCATTTTATTTTTGTTCCTTGCTTTTTGCTTCTGTTTAGTAATAAATAATTCATCTAGCCATTGTTTAGATGTGGTTTTATGTTTTAATTAGTGTTTGTGCCAAGTAGAACCTATAGGATAACCTACGGTGTAGTTAATTTGATTCTGCTGAAAAACAGAAACTTTTACACGCACGAGAATAATTTTAATAAATCACAGAAACGTGCTTTTGAGTTGACTATTTTTTAAGTAGATAAATAGAAAATCTCACAGGACTTCCTATTTTGGTAGGATTTTTAGAGTTCCGGAAGTATTCGAAAGTTACAGATTGCTACAGACTATTCTGTTTTTGACAGATTCTGTTTTTCGTGTGTTGTTTGCTTATTTTGATGAATCTATGGCTATTATCGGGGGGTATGAACCATAGATAAGTTATAATACATTAGATTTAACACCAATATAAATAAAGAATGAGTTCATTACAGTACCTTAAGTGGTGGTTTTTCTTTCTTGCACTAACGGAGCTTATGAGATTTCCTGTTGAGTTTTGTGTTGTGAAGTTTTCAAGTTTTGGGTAAAGATTTGATGGACTATGGGATAAGGAGGGCAAGAGCTAAGCTTGGGGATGCCCATGGCACCCCAAGATAATTCAAGGAAAACCAAAAGCCTAAGCTTGGGGATGCCCCGGAAGGCATCCCCTCTTTCGTCTTCGTTTATCGGTAACTTTACTTGGAGCTATATTTTTATTCACCACATGATATGTGTTTTGCTTGGAGCGTCTTGTATGATAGGAGTCTTTGCTTTTTAGTTTACCACAATCACCGTTGATTTACACACCTTTTGGGAGAGACACACATGATTTGCAATTTATTAGAATACTCTATTTGCTTCACTTATATCTTTTGAGCTAGATAATTTTGCTCTAGTACTTCACTTATATCTTTTAGAGCACGGCGGTGGTTTTATTGTTGATCTCTCATGCTTCACTTATATTATTTTGAGAGTCTTTTAGAACAGCATGGTATTTGCTATGGTTATGAAATTGGTCCTAGAATGATGGGCATCCAAGTTGGTTATAATAAAAACTCTCATAGGAAGTGAATTGGATGCTATGATCAATTTGATGCTTGATAATTGTTTCGAGATATAGAGGTGGTAATATTAGAGTCATGCTAGTTGGGTAATTGTGAATTTAAAGAATACTTGTGTTGAAGTTGGCAAGTCCTGTAGCATGCACATATGGTAAAAGTTGTGTAACAAATTTGTTGCATGGGGTGCTCTTTTGATTGCCTTCCTTATGTGTGGAGGTCGGGGGCACGCGATGGTTAACTCCTATCAACCTCCCCCCTAGGAGCATGCGTAGTAGTACTTTGCTTCGAGGGCTAATAAAACTTTTGCAATAAGTATATGAGTTCTTTATGACTAATGTGAGTCCATGGATTATACGCACTCTTACCCTTCCATCATTGCTAGCCTCTTCGGTACCGTGCATTGCCCTTTCTCACCTTGAGAATTGGTAAAAACTTAGCCGGTGCATCCAAACCCCGTGATACGATACACTCTATCACACATAAACCTCCTTATATCTTCCTCAAAATAGCCACCATACCTACCTATTATGGCATTTCCATAGCCATTCCTAGATATATTTCCATGCAACTTTCCACCGTTCCGTTTATCATGACACATTTCATCATTGTTATATTGCTTTTGCATGATCATGTAGTTGACATCGTATTTGTGGCAAAACCACCTTCATAATTTTTCATACATGTCGCTCTTGATTCATTGCATATCCCGGTACACCACCGGAGGCATTCATATAGAGTCATATTTTGTTCTAGTAACGAGTTGTAATTCATGAGTTGTAAATAAATAGAAGTGTGATGATCATCATTATTAGAGCATTGTCCCCTATAAAAAAAAGAAAGGCCAAATAAAAAAGGCAAAGAAAAAAAAGAAAGGCCAAATAAAAAAGGCAAAGAAAAAAAAGAAAGGCCAAATAAAAAAAGGGCCCAAAAAAATAAAAATAAAAGAAAATAAAAAAGGGGGCCAATGTTACTATCTTTTTCCACACTTGTGCTTCAAAGTACCACCATGTTCTTCATATAGAGAGTCTCCTATGTTGTCACTTTCATATACTAGTGGGAATTTTTCATTATAGAACTTGGATTGTATATTCCAATGATGGGCTTCCTCAAAATGCCCTAGGTCTTCGTGAGCAAGCAAGTTGGATGCACACCCACTTAGTTTCTTTTGTTGAGCTTTCATACATTTATAGCTCTAGTGCATCCGTTGCATGGCAATCCCTACACCTCATGTTGACATCAATTGATGGGCATATCCATAGCCCGTTGATTAGCCTCGTCAATGTGAGACTTTCTCCTTTTCTGTCTTCTCCACACAACCTCCACCATCATATTCTATTCCACCCATAGTGCTATATCCATGGCTCGCGCTCATGTATTGCGTGAGAGTTGAAAAAAGCTGAAGCGCATTAAAAAGTATGAACCAATTGCTTGGCTGAAACCGGGGTTGTGCATGATGGGAGTACTTTTGTGTGATGAAAATGAAACATAGCCTAACTATATGATTTTGTAGGGATGAACTTTCTTTAGCCATGTTATTTTGAGAAGACATGATTGCCTTGTTAGTATGCTTGAAGTATTACTAGTTCTTATGTCAATATGAACTTTTGTCTTGAATCATTTGGATCTGAACATTCATGCCACAATAAATAAAATTACATTGAGAAATATGCTAGGTAGCATTCCACATCAAAAATTCTATTTTTATCATTTACCTACTCGAGGACGAGCAGGAATTAAGCTTGGGGATGCTTGATAGGTCTCCAACATATCTATAATTTTTGATTGTTCCATGCGATTATATTACCCATTTTGTATGTTTATGGGCTTTACTCTACACTTTTATATCATTTTTGGGACTAACCTACTAACCGGAGGCCCAGCCCGAATTGCTGTTTTTTCTGCCTATTTCAGTGTTTCGAAGAAAAGGATTATCAAATGGAGTCCAAACGGAATGAAACCTTCAGGAGCAATCTTTTTGGAACAAACGCAATCCAGGAGACTTGGACTGGACGTCAAGTAGCAAACGAGGCGGCCACGAGGGTGCCCGGTGCGCCCTAGGGGGGTGGGCGCGCCCCCACCCTCGTGGGCCCCTCGTGGCTCAACCGACCTACTTCTTCCTCCTATATATATCCACGTACCCCAAGAACATCCAGGAGCACCACGAAAAACTATTTCCACCGCCGCAACCTTATGTATCCGCGAGATCCCATCTTGGAGCCTTCGCCGGCGCTCCGCCGGAGGGGGAATCGACCATGGAGGGCCTCTACATCATCACCAAGGCCTCTCCGATGAGTTGGGAGTAGTTTACCATAGACCTTCGGGTCCATCATTATTAGCTAGATGGCTTCTTCTCTCTCTTTGAATCTCAATACAAAGTTCTCCTCGATCTTCTTGGAGATCTATGTAACTCTTTTTGTGGTGTGTTTGTCGAGATCCGATGAATTGTGGGTTTATGATCAAGTTTATCTATGAGAAATATTTGAATCTCCTCTGAATTCTTTTATGTATGATTGAGTTATCTTTGCAAGTCTCTTCAAATTTTCAGTTTGGTTTGGCCTACTAGATTGATCTTTCTTGCAATGGGAGAAGTGCTTAGCTTTGGGTTCAATCTTGCAGTGTCCTTTCCCAGTGACAGCAGGGGTAGCAAGGCACGTATTGTATTGTTGCCATCGAGGATAAAAAGATGGGGTTTATATCATATTGCTTGAGTTTATCCCTCTACATCATATCATCTTTCTTAATGCGTTACTCTGTTCTTATGAACTTAATACTCTAGATGTAGGCAGGAGTCGGTCGATGTGTGGAGTAATAGTAGTAGATGCAGGCAGGAGTCGGCCTACTTGTCGCGGACGTGATGCCTATATACATGATCATGCCTAGATAATCTCATAACTATGCACTTTTCTATCAATTGCTCGACAGTAATTTGTTCACCCACCGTAATACTTATGCTATCTTGAGAGAAGCCACTAGTGAAACCTATGGCCCCCGGGTTTATGTTTTATCATATAAGTTTCCAATCTATCTTTATTTTGCAATCCTTACTTTCCAATATATATCATAAAAATACCAAAATATTTATCTTATCTTATTATCTCTATCAGATCTCACTTTTGCAAGTTACCATGAAGGGGTTGACAACCCCTTTATCGTGTTGGTTGTGAGGTTCTTGTTTGTTTGTGTAGGTACGAGGGACTTTTGAGGAGCCTCCTACTGGATTGATACCTTGGTTCTCAAAAACTGAGGGAAATACTTATGCTACTTTGCTGCATCACCCTTTCCTCTTCAAGGGAAAACCTATGCAGTGCTCAAGAGGTAGCAGTTAGCATTGTTGAGAGATTGCACTAGTGAAAGTATGCACCCTAGGCCTCATTTTTAAAGCATTGCAATACCGTTTTTGTGTCCGTTTACTATTTTGGTACCTTGCTATTTTCATTTATTCATATTATAAAAATATATTTCTACCATCCATTTTACACTTTTATCACCATCTCTTCGCCGAACTAGTGCACCTATACAATTTGGCATTGTATTGGCTGTGTTAGGGACACAAGAGATTTCTTGTATTTGGTTGCAGGCTGTTTGAGAGAGACCATCTTCATCCTACACCTCTCACAGATTGATAAACCTTAGGTCATCCACTTGAGGGAAAATTGCTATTGTCCTACAAAACTCTGCGTTTGGAGGCCCAACACATGTCTACAAGAATAAAGTTTGCATAGTAGACATCAAGCTCTTTTCTAGCGCCGTTGCCAGGGAGGTGAGTGCATGAAGGTATATCTTTAGATCTTGCACATCTTTTAGTTTCTTGTTTTATCACTAGTTTGGTTTATAAAAGAAAACCACATAAAAGATGGAATTGAGGTTGCATCATATTATTGATCATCTTTATAATATCTTTCTTGAAAATGATGGTTTGGAAAATTGTGCTCAATTGATAGAGGAAGAATTTAATAAAATGATTGGCATGAATGATGAGCATGATTGCAATGTTGTTAGTATGAATTCTTTGAATATCCATGATGTTAATGATATGCAAAGCTACAAGCTTGGGGATGCTATGTCTGATGAAGATGATATTTTTACTCCCCCAAGTTTTGATGAGATAAATTATTATGATGATAGCATGCCTCCTATTTATGATGATTGTAATGATGAAAGTGGATTCAGAGGGGTCATGACTTTATTTATTGATGCATCCACTATTTTGGAAGAGGTTTCAATTGACTATGATGACAACAAAGTTGCTACTTATGATGATTATTTTGATGACATGTATCCCATGAAGAGTAATAATTTTTTTATGCTTTTGGATCATGAAAAGAATGCTTTATGTGATGTTTATATGGATGAATCTATTCATGATGCTACTGAAAACTATTATGAGAGAGGAACTTATGATTTATGATGCTCTTGTTATGTTTCAATTCTCATCTTTTATGTGAGCATCATCATGCCTAGCTAGAAGGCATTAAAGAAAAGCACTTGTTGGGAGACAATCCAACATTTACCCCTACTGTTTTTGTGTGTTCACATGATTAGGATACTGTAGTAATCAATTTTATTGCTTTTGTTTCAATAAAGTGCCAAGTACAGCCTTTGGGATCATGTTGGGTGATAGTTGATCTGATCTTGCTGAAAAACAGAAACTTTTGCGCTCAAGGCACCCCCAAGGTAATATTAAAGGAAGATCCAAGCAACTAAGCTTGGGATGCCCCGGAAGGCATCCCCTCTTTCATCTCCAACATTATCGGTAACCTCACTTGGAGCTATGTTTTCATTCATCACATGATATGAGTTTTACTTGGAGCGTCAATTTATTTTGTTAGGATTTGCTTGATGTTATTTAGAATAATTTTTGTCATCTTTTATTTCAATAAAACTGGCAATGATAGTGTAACACCCACGATGCGGCTATATCTCCCACGTGTCGAGGCACGACTTAGAGGCATAACCGCATTGTGGTTTTGTCGCAAGAAGGGTCATATTCACACAATCCCATGTAATGAACAAGAAAGGGATAAATAGAGTTGGCTTATAATCGCCATTTCACACAAAGATCATATAATTCATACATCATTCGGAGTACACACATAGTCCGACTATGGACAAATCCAAATGAAAAGAAGATAACCCCAAATGCTAGATCCCCGATCTTCCCAACTGGGCTCCACTACTGATCATCAGGGAAAGACACGTAGTAACGGCTAAGGTCCTCGTCGAACTCCCACTTGTGTTCGGTAGCATCACATGCACTGGTATCATCGGCACCGACAACTGTTTTGGTAGTATCTGTGAGTCACTAGGACTCATCAATCTCAAAACCCGCGAGATCAAGACTATTTAAGCTTATGGGTAGGATGTGGTAATGAGGTGGAGTTGCAACAAGTGCTAAGAAATATGGTGGCTAACATACGCAAATAAGAGTAAGATGAGAAGCTACGGAACAGTCATGAAGCTAGAGGTGATCAAGAAGTGATCCTGAAACTACTTACGTTCAATCATAACCCAAACCGTGTTCACTTCCCGGACTCCGCCGAAAAGAGACCATCACGGCTACACACGCGGTTGGCGCATTTTAATTAAGTCAAGTGTCAAGTACACTATAACCGTATATTAGCAAATTCCCATCTGCCACATAACCGTGGGCACGGCTCTCGAAAGTTTATACCCTCCAGGGGTGTCCCAACTTAGCCCATCACAAGCTCTCACGATCAGCGAAGGATATTCCTTCTCCCGGAAAGACCCGATAAGTCTCGGAATCCCGGTTACAAGACATTTCGACAATGGTAAAACAAGACCAGCAAGACCACTCGACTATGCTGACAAATCCCGATAGGAGCTGCACATATCTCATTCTCAGGGCACACCGGATGGGACAAGCTATGAGTAAAACCAGCCCTCAAGTTTCCTTGAGGTGGCCCCGCAGGCTGCCCAGTTCGGACCAACACTTAGAGAAGCACTGGCCGGGGGGGTTAAAATAAAGATGACCCTTGAGTCTGCCGAACCCAAGGGAAAAAGTTATAGGTTGTTAGGCAAATGTAAAACCAAGGTTGGGCCTTGCTGGAGGAGTTTTATTCAAAGCAAACTATCAAGGGGTTCCCATAAACCCGACCGTATAAGGAACGCAAAATCAAGGAACATAACACCGGTATGACGGAAACTAAGGCGGGAAGAGTGGAACAAAACACCAGGCATAAGGCAGAGCCTTCCACCCTTTACCAAATATATAGATGCATTAATTAAAATAAGAGATATTGTGATATCCCAACATAAACATGTTCCAACATGGAGCAATATTCAACTTCACCTGCAACTAACAATGCTATAAGAGGGGCAGAGCAAAAGCGGTAACTTAGCCAAACAACGGTTTTCTAGGAAGGTGGGTTGGAGGCTTGACATGGCAATACGGGAGGCATGGTAAACAAGTGATAGGTAGCACAGCATAGCGATAGAACGAAGCAACTAGCAAGCAAAAATAGAAGTGATATCGAGGGTAATGGTCATCTTGCCTGCAAAGTTCTCAGAGTTGTCGAAAGCTTGCTCCTCGTTAGCGTACTCAACAGGTTCAGAAAGTGTGTTATGTCGACTAGAGGGGGGTGAATAGGCGATTTTTATGAATTCTTCACTGGGGAATTTCAGGGTGAGGAAATTCCTAAGAGAAGAACTACTTGCAGCGGAATAAGTACTCATGTATAAGCATAACAGAGCAACAACATAGTCATAATTATGAAATGAAAGACAAACATAGAGTACAGAAAGCGTAAACACATGATAAGTAGGATAAAGACAAAACAGACTGAAGAAATAGGATTGAGGAATTAGAGAAAGTCTTCATTGAAAGTCTTCAATTAGTAATGATCAGGTTCATCAACACATAACTGAGGAAATGAAAGGGCTGAGGAAATAGAACCAGTTGGCTTGGTGAATACAATGATTTGGTAGACCAGTTCCAACTATTGTGACAGTTGTACGTCTGATTGGAGCGGCTGAGTATTCAAACTCGAGGACACACAGTCCCGGACACATAGTCTCACCATATTCTCCTTGAGCTAAGATCACACAGACCTCGCCCAACAGTAGTGGTAAGTCTTCACAGGTGACTTCCAAACCTTCACAGACTTGGTCACTCGGCAATCCACAATTCCTCTTGCATGCTCAGACCATGACGCCTAATCGTCTGGAGGATACACAGTCCTCAAAGGTAACAAGCGTTGGTTCCACACAGGAACAATCTCTTCAATGATGCTCAATCACTTTGGGGTTTGTAGGTTTGGGTTTGGGATTTGGGTTTTCCTCACTTAATGATTTTCGCTCAAAGTCCTCGGAGGATGGGATGCTCTCAAATGACAAGTGGCAGTTTCTCTCGGAGCAGCCAACTAGCTAGTGGTTGTAGGGGGCGGCTATTTATAGCCTAGGGAGCAGCCCAACATGATAAGACATAAATGCCCTTGTCTGATATGACCGTTAGGTGGTAGGATATTTTGGACAGCTGGCGCGTGGCACAGCAACGGTTGGATTTTAGGTTAGAATTCCTTAGGGCTATCATGTTCCTCACTGTGTAGGCAATTCGCACTGGCGAATTCCTAACTCCTCAGTCAGAACAAATTCCTCAGAGACCAGAAGATCTTCATCTCTGTCACTAAAGAAATTGACTGAACTGATATGAGATTTCCAATGGCTTCACTTGAAGGATTGGGTAGGTGTAGGATTTTGAGATGAGCATCACTTGGAAATCAGTTTCCTTATTATTACCTCGCCCCCTTTAATAGTACAGTGTTTCCTATGACTCAAATAAAGAGAAAAAGAAACTACGAAAACAAAAGTCTTCACGCTTTAGATTCCTCGCATGAATATCGAAGTCTTCAAGGTCACACCAATTTCTTCACTTTCACAGTCTTCAGGAGAACCAAAGTCTTCAGCCGAAGACATTCATTTTTAGGGGTCGACCTTCACTGTAAATATCAAACTCCTCATTGACTTATAGAGCCTGTGTACGCTCACAAACATATTAGTCCCTTAACCTATAAGTATTCAGTACACCAAAATCACTAAGGGGCACTAGATGCACTTACAATCTCCCCCTTTTTGGTGATTGATGACAATATAGGTTAAGTTTCCAACAGGGATAAACATATGAATTGAAAGTACTCAATATTGAGGAATTTGATTGCAAGATATAGAAGAACTCCCCCTGTGGATGTGCATAATGAGGAATTTGCTTTTGAAGCAATGTACATTTGAAGAGTAGAATCATGGAGAACTCTCCCTATATCTTGTAATTCATACATGCATTTAACATATGAAATGAAGAATTTGAAATGCATGATGAAATATGGTGACTGATGTAATTCAGCATGCGTGCATAACATTAATGAGGAAATAGCATGCAGAAAAAAACAGAGAATAAGTATCAGGTCACCATCGGACTTAAGTTTACAACTCAATCAACAAAAGCTTCAGAAGAGCGAGAGTTGCAACTTAACAAAAAAT
>NC_041385.1:399852007-399872378 GCF_002162155.2 Triticum dicoccoides | reverse complement strand
ATATATATATATATATATATATATATATATATATATATATATATATATATATATATATATATATATATATATCCTCTTGAAGACTAACTCAAATTTCTCCCCCTTTGTCATCAAAGGACCAAAAGGGACGAAAAGTGAGGACTAACACCCCTGAAGAATTTCATCACGAAGTCGATGGAGGAGCGTCAGCGTTGTTGGGGTCATTTGTTGTAGCCGTGCCTGCCGCAGTGTCGTCCAGATATTCATTTTCATCAGTATCACAGGATGAGGAATATGAACTGGGCACCAGAGGAGGAACTTCAACCTTCTTAAATTTCTTCGGAGGAGGCTTAGACTAGCCGAAGTCCTGCTTGAAGCTCAGCTGCTTGAGATCCTCATCACCATAGAGATGAGATAGAATAGCCCAGGTGCGATCAAAAACTTCATTGAGGTAGTAATGGTTCTTCTTCACTGAATTATATGTGGCAGTCATGTTGTGAAGAATAGAACCAAACTGACGCTTTACCCATTTATGATTGCGATCCACCTTTTGATGAAGACTGAGGAGAAGCTCACGATCAGTCATCACCCTTGGAGCTGTTGCCTGAGGACTTTGCTTTGATGCATTAGTGTCAGAATCATGAGTAGCACAGTCATCATTGGTGGAATATGAAGCAGCTTTGCAAAACTGTCCATCGAATGGTCGAATACCCTCAACAATAATAGCAGTGGTCTTGCCCTTTTCATCAGCTGAGGAAAATGTCCGCTTGAGGACTTCAATTGGGGGCAAGTAGCTGCCATGGTTGAGTGTATCAGCTTTGTAATTGAGTGAAGACCTTGATCTAATGAATCCCATAATCCAAGGAGCATAAGGCTTCAACTCAAACGGGGACATTGCAACGTTTGCCAAAGTCCTCATGAAGAAATCATGGTAGTTCACGGGAATACCGTGTACGATATTGAAAAGCAGACTCTTCATGATGCCAACGACTTCTTCATCATTAGAATCGTGGCCTTTGATTGGACTCAATGTCTTTGTTAGGATGCGCTAGACAGTCCTTGGGACATATTGCAATTCCTTCACAAGGAATTTTGTCCTTGAGGCTTGGCCAGGCTTCAACGACTTCATTAACACTTGCATGAAGTGATCTGACAGCTCAGTTTCAGAGTAGATGAGACGTGCACCTTCTGGGGAAGGACTGACTGGCATGGCACGAAGCAATTCAGTGGCTGGTGCCTTATAGTGTGTGTTCTCCGTCATCCAGTCCAACACCCATGAGTTCACATCTTCAACATTGCCGGTGATGTGCAGCGTCGCATAGAATTGAAGAATAAGTTCTTCATTCCAATCTCATATGTCAGTGCAGAAATTGAGCAGGCCAGCATCATGAATGGCATCAAGGACTGGCGTGAAGCAAGGCAGTGATTCCATATCCAAGTGAGGAATATGCTCATGGTCGAAGACTTTATCCTTGTTGAATAGCACTAAAGAATAGAAATTTGCTTGACTGGCTGTCTAGAAGCGCTTCCTCCTCAGACGAGCAGAATCATAGGGATTGTAATCGGTGAAGAATACATGCTCATTGAAGAAGGCATCAGCCTTGAACTTTGGAGTTTTGGAGAATGGATTCTTCTGCTGTGGGTGAGGAGTGTTAGTGATCTGAAGAATATCCTCTGGTATGTCTATTTCTGGAGCCGCAGGCTGAGGAATTTCAGTTTCTGCTTCATTTGCAGCCTGGGCCTCCATTTCTTCAGCAGCATTTTCATCAGCACTAGTGGCTGGAATTTCTTCATGAATGGAAGGGGTAGTGTGTATTTCTTCAGAGCCCATCTGAACTTCTGTTGGTGCTGGGGACTGAGGAATTTGCTGTATTGGTGTGAACATAGGAGTGTTGGGGTGTTGACTATCCCAAAAAGCATCGTTCATCACTGGAGTGGTCCATCCAATGTCCACATCCTCATCCACTTACATTTCTTCAACGCCGGCCTCTTCAGCAGTAAACTGAGGTGTTGGCGATGATACTTGAGGAGTTGAAGTGAAAGTCCCAACTTCAATTTCTTCATCCATCTGCTCCGTGGAAGCATCAGAGGGATCTTCTTCAGCAGATTCTTTAAGAATCTGATATTCTTTACCATAAGGAACAAGTTACTTTGATGGCATGCTTGCAAGAGGGACATCATCAATGGGATTGTCAATTGAACTTGTCAAAATCTTCACCTTCTTGGGGGCCGAATATTCTAAGGCAGCTGATGCTTTCCTCTTCTTCAAAGCAGCTCGCTCCGCTGCTTTGGTTTTCTTCACTTCCAGAGCAGAAGGAAGAATTGGGCTTGGTGTTGGTGCAGGCGGAGCCATGGGAGTAGGATCAGTTTCTTCAGGCACAACTGATGCAGTTAGCCTGTCTTGAGCAATTTCTTCAGGCGCAGCAACAGAGTCTTCAGCTGGCCTGGCAGATTCTTCAGGTGCAACACTAGTGGTTGCCCTGGCAGTTTCTTCAGAGGATGGAATTTCTTCAGCAGCCCTGGTACTTGCAGTTTCATCAGCAGCCTGATTTTCATTAGCGGTGCTGGCATTTCCCTCTGTGGCTTGTGCAGATGCTTCAGCTGGAATGACTTCAATGTGCACAGGAACAGCATCACTTGAAGTGATTTTCTTCGTCGGCTTGACGAATCTGACTTTGGCACCCTGCCATTCTGCTTTGTAGGCGTCAAATTCATCGTTAAGCTATTTGATATCAGCTTGTAGAGCGAGGAGTTGTTCAGGCGATAGGCTGAGGACATTGTCCTTTAGGTAGCGCTGCTTCTTGTACTGCGCTTTCTTAGTCACTCTGGCTTGATCATATTTCCATTTCTCTTCAGCTATGAAGGCCGTCACCATGTGACTTTGTCTAGGATTGAGGCCCAACTCTGGCATTGGAGCATTGGGATCTTTGTGCCAGAGATCGATGAAATCCAGGATCTTCTTCGGATCCAGTAGAAGGGGCACATCACTCCCTTCGCCTCTAGCGGCCCGCTACTGTCTGTCCTTAATGATATCAGCTAATTCATCATCATCAGGCTCATCATCAGATGGAGTTTGAAAGACCACCTGCTTCTTGTGAGGACTTGGTCTAGTGCCTCGTCCAGCAGTGGCCCTAGTCTTCAATAGTGTGGGACCGGTTGATGAAGGGTGAGCTGAAGAAATTTTTGAAGCTCCTGAGGCAATTCATATGCCAGTGGTCCTTTGGCATGTGGCGAGGTGCACAGGTGTTGAGGACTTTGTCGGAGGAGCTGAGGGTTTTGAAGCCCGAGGAATTTGAGCAGCTTGAGGAACTGGTGCAGCTTGAGGAATTTGCCTTGGTGGCACTGAGGAGATTGGCCGTGAGAGCATTGAAGAAGAACTTGGCCGTGAGGGCATTGCTGAGGAAGTTGGTTTCATGGCTGGCTTCTTTGGCATAGCCTTCTTGCTTGAAGAAGCCTCAGGAGCGGCAGCGGCAGCAGGAGAATCCTCATTAAATTTCTTCACTGCTTCTTTGGCATGTTTGGACAACTTAGCTTGCCTTCTTGGCCCATTCATCAGCATAATCCTCACCATGTTTAAGGCTTGTTGGATCAGCTCTTTGGCCAGGTGCCAGAGGAGGTCTTGAGCATGGAGGGTTAAGAGCGAATTTCTTCATGTATTTGGGAGTGACATATCTATACTCCCTCCATTCTCTTGCCCATCTTCTTTCAATCCTCTGTATGTGCACCTTGCGGTCATTCTTCGTTTCCTTTCCATGAGTTGCCTCATCAGGCATGCAGTACCCTGCATAGATGTCATCAGGGATCTCAAAGGCAGTATTGACTTCAAGCTTCTTTCCTCCTTTCTGAGGCCTTTTACCATCTGCCATTTTCTTCAGCTGAGGAATTTGCACAATTGAGTTCTCTGAAGAAGTATGCAGCTTTTCTTCAAGGAACGCTGCAAATGAGTTAAGTTGATGAGAACCTAGTGATCCAGCAGCAAAAATGTGTACCTGTGAACAGAGTATAGGTGCGAAGAATTTGGAGAGGTCATATGCGTTCTCAGAAGATTTTGCAAAACTGAACAAGTTTGAGGAAATTAACCCGATGTGTCTTGAAGAATTTCACTAAGCGTTCTTTGACTTAGGTTCCAGAGTTGTGCGGATCGTGAGATTCACACAATTGAGGAATAATGAAGAAAAACGTCACTTAGAGAAACAGATCAAGAACTGAAGATTTTTGCTAGGTGTTTAGAGTGTGGAGGTTGAAGAATAAACACCTTTTGAAGGTCTGATGAAAATCATTAGTAGAATAAATACGGTAAAAGTAACTTTTAATTACCCTTCGTGAAGAACACGACGAACAAGAGGTGTAGATTTATAAGTTTGTCGGCTCGGATCTTCCACGCCCTAACTTGGCGGAGGAAGATGTCTACGGCCGCGGCGGAAGGAAGATTTCCGCGGCCGGCATGAGTATGACGATGACGAGGTCGAGGCAGTGAAGCTCTTCCTCACCGGCGACGATGGAGGTAGTGGCGGCGCTAGGTTTTGAGAAGCTCGAGCGAGGGAGTGAGGTCGAGCGGAGTAAAAACGAAGTGAGGAGGGGAGGGGGTATTTATAGCTGAGGTGAAAAATCGTTCGCCCGAGGAAATTGGACGAACGTGCCCTTGACCCTTCTCATTCGCGTGACATGTGTCACCCACGTACTGAGAGGTGGAGATCGTGTGAGATCGTGAGTGAATAGATAAGTATATCGTGGAATGTGTAACGGTTTGAGCGGCAAAAGCCGAAAATTTAGATAAGAATATTTTAAAGTGTCGTTCGCAATTTCTTCAGATGACAAGGACACAACAAAGAATTTGAACGAGTTTCAAATAGAACGCACATGAAGAATTTGTGAATAGACTGGGTTGAGTTTAGCATAGAGGGGGATAAGGGTCCGATCACATTCACTTAGCAAAAAAAACAACTTGAAGAATTGCGACATAAACTCATATATATATATATATAGACACACACACACACACATCTAGGCTATTCTGTTACGCGTAACAGAATATTATTCTATTACCCTTTTTGAACTGATGAATTCGATCAGTTGTACTGATTCTATCCTTTTGTTGAACTGATCGTGTTGTATTAAAAGTGCAAATAAGAGCCCCCTCCTGCTCTCTCCCCGTTCAGCCGGCCACTCAGCTGTCGACCGAGTTGCTTCTGGCCGAGCCCTCCCGGCAACCCATGCCCTACCCTAGGCGCGGCGATGGCCGTCGGGGCGCAGGCGACGGCGACGGCGCTGCTGGAGCTCGTATGGTGGAGAGAAGTGTGGCGTGTGTGCGTACATGCGCGAGGCTGGAGCAGAGGCGGCCTGTAGCGAGCGGCGCCGGGGCGAGGAGGGCAGCGGCGAGCTCCGGCTGTAGAGGGCGCAGCTCGCCCCGAGGCATGCGCGGAGCTGGCCGGAGAAGACGGCGGCCACTCGCGTCGCCGGCGTCCGCCTCAGCGCCAGCAGCACGGACGAAGTAGCTACCACATGCAAGTCGAAAGGATTGAGTGACCACTCAACTGATTTCGTTTGCCTTACCATCTTGGGAAGGGAAAGGCAGAGGGCGGTGGCGGGTCCTGCCAGAGTGGGAGGGGGCGGTCGGGCCGGCGAGAGGCTCCGCTGCTTCGTGTTTGCACCTTGAAACGAAACGAATCGAATCGCCCTATCTTTTTGTCGTGACTTGTCGAATCAATCGAATCCAACAAGCTTTGACTGGCCGGGGAAGGATTTCTTGCTTTCAACACAGTGCGGGCGATCGATGGGATCTGATCCGACACTAGAGACTTTGGATCGAATGAACTGTGGCTCCTAGTTTGAACATTCTTTGATTTATTCAGCCATGATGGCAGCGATGAATATTGATCTGGAAGGGAGGATTGGCAGGCAGGCCTACTACTCCACAGGCGGATCCTTTTCAAAGCGCTCTGTATGGAGCTGGACCTGGACTCATCCGAAGTTGACTAGGAGCGTACAGTGAGAATTTTTTAGGTTCAAGCTCTGACTTTATGCAAAGCAATGTAAGCCATAGGCGCATTTCATTCATAGATATACTCATATACCTCAGTCGCCGGTGGAGCTGAGGAGATTACGTGGCTAATTAATTATCCTGCACTATGTTGTTGCTGGTGGAGCTACTATAGTAGTATTTGATCTAGTGCTAACGATAGTTACTTAGTACCATATTTTGACATGAGACTGAGCACCATACGAGCTATAAAATGGCAGCTCGTATTCTGGGAAACTTTCACAGTAGGTGTGTAACAAAATTTCATAAAGAATTGTCAAATGCAAAACTTTCAAAGAGGCCAAAGATTTTAGTTTAACGTCTACGCAAAGCTATTGAAAATGTGAATCTTAGTCATTTTTGAACGTTTTCTTCAATTCGCAACTGATGAAGACTAATTTGAAATATGGTGAGACCCTTCGTGTTGTTTTCCCGTCAGAAAAAACAGAGTACTCATACTGATCTCTGTGTGTGTTTGTACTGAGGAGATATTTTTTTACAGAGTAATTTTGAATGGTTCCGAAAAAAAGTACTTGAACTGATGTCCGTGTATGGGTTTGTACTGAGTGTGTTTTCGCAGACTAGACTTTACTCTTTTTTTTTTGGTATGGCTTTTCGTCGTAACTTTTCAATGATTTACGGTATCATAGTCCTCGAACTTGCATGGTTTATATCATTGAACTGAATGATATTTTTTTAAAAGAAAATATTTTGTGTGTTTCTTTTTTTCAACTCAAATTTTTACAACGATGTTTTGGACTTCTCGCATTTTGCGACTTGAACTTTTACCATTTGAATTTTCATGGGTTTTTATTTTGTTTGAGCTTTTTCCCAAACTTATCTGAGACGTCATGTTTGAACATACGACTTTTGTACGGTTTTTTCCATTTATGAAAAAAAATTCCCTCCAAAGTTTTACTGCTACAATTTTCTTCTTGCAAATTTATTGTCCCTTGAGTCAGATCTGATGCAATTTTTAATTTTTAATTTTTAATTTATGGCACTTACGGTACTAGATAGTTTGTATTGATCTATGTGTGTGTGTACTGAGCTATTTTCATAGATTGGACTTTATTATGTTTTTTCAGTATGGTTATCCTCATACTTTTCAACGGCTTATGTTATCATCGTCCTTGAACTTATATGGTTTATATCGTTGAACTGAATGATATTTTTTCAATAAGAAAATATTTTGTGTGTTTATTTTTTAACTCTTTTTTTGCAACTGTGTTTTGTACTTCTCTCGCTTTGCGACTCCAGGAAATTCAAAAACCCCACAAAAACTCATATGTAAAAGGGCCAATCTTGCTTTACGAAGTTTTACGAAGAGCTACAAAGATTACTATAAGATTTGTGAACTCAAGGCCATACATAAGTTGTACTGATCCACATGGGAAGATTTGCTACGTACACCTTATGGACACCATTTTTTCATCTTTTTATGCCATAACTACACATCAGAAAGTCTAGTAGTGCCACCTCTCGACATGGTCTCCTTTGCGCTAGTTACCAGTCTTGTTCCTTGGCGAAGCCTCAATTCCTATAAGATCAAAAGGGCAGGCATGAGAGAAAGATAAATGGAACCAAACCAAGCACACACTTCCATATATGCAACTAGAAGAACAATGACAACGACATCGAGTAAGCGGTTGCATCATACAATCAAAGAACTAATAATTACAAGAACCTTCCCTAGAAAAATATAACAGAAAACAAGAAAATGAGACATCGAGTAACAATGAAAAAAAAGACATCATATAACCAGGTTTGCATGAACTAATAGTAGAAACAGACTAATCAAGCTCTTTCTTTAGAGTGCAAAAGATGCACAATGCACCTTTGAGGCATTAAAGCGAACACTAGCAAGGCAAGTAGAGCGGAGCAAAATCTGCAGCTTCCATTGCAGTGGAGAAGACGTTGACATGCACTGGAGCATGGCATGCTAGAGTGATATACTTCGCGCCTACTCAATGTCACGGTACCCTGCATACATACCAGCCAACAATTGACCACGTGGACTAAAGTGGAGCTACAATACGAACTGAACTGGCTGAAATTTAGAAATTGAACTGAAAAAAAACTAGACACCACAGGTACATCAAGAAAAAAACTGGAGTAGTTAGTACCAACTACTAAACTAATGTACTGGATATTGAACTTATAGATTGTATATTGGCGAAATTTTACACTTGATAGGAGTAATCAACATGAACATTTTCTCTCGAAGTTACAACATGTATTCCTCCTAGATGATAATATCTGAACATCAGGGAAACAAATGTTTGAACGCCCGAGATAGTAGTGTGTGAACTTGTAAATGGAAACATAAAACATGCTAAAATATTTCAGGAAACATGCTAAAATTGGTCTTGTTTAGTGATCAAGAAAATATTTAGAGATTGTTGTTTGAAATCTTCATTTGCAAACTCTAAAGTGAACCAAAATATCACCGCTACCAAGTCTGCACCACCAAGTACCTGCATGAGTTCAGTTTTTTTAGACCATAGTTGAAGGCAATAAGGTTGCAAGTTCAGACAGTCAATGGACCAAGAATTGTTTAAACACCAATGTTGGATACACATCAGTTTAGAATCAGCCAAAACACAAGTTCAGTATCAACACAACACAAGTTCAGCTACAGTTACCTTGAAATGAACGGAAAGAACAGAAGACCACACCATGTAATTTGGACATCTGGTATAGTCCGAACTCTGACCAGAACCTGCTACCCAGACTCCTGCGCACTGACGACTCCGGTGAAGTGGAGCTGATGGAGGCGGGGTTCACGAGCAGTGACTGGGCGCGCTTGGATTTGGCCGCTGAGGGTGATCCACGCTGGGGCTCGTGTTGGAGAGAACCAGTGGAGCATAGAAACTAATATATTTGACCCATGCCCCAGAGGCCCAAAACATCAGAAGAATTTGGATCAGGTGCATAATAAATTTGCATTGACAAGGCCTAGCTCTATATTGGGGCCTGCTCACATATCCACAAATTCAGACACCAAAATTAAAAGAAAATAATAGAATATTAAATTTGACATCTGAATTTTTAGCATCACTTCTAAAGTATGTGTTGGCCACGCTTGCTTTACATAGTACTACAAGATTTTTATTAAAAATGTACTACAAGATTTGTGAACATGAGGTCATAGAGAAGTTTTACTGAGAGTGTGGACTAGAGCGGCCGAACGAGGATGCAGCAGCACACACACACACCACCAGATAAGTTCTTCTCTCTCGATAACACATGTATACATACACACATCTCCATCTACAAGGAAGGATAGATGAGGTATTCCCCTCTATAAAGAAATATAATATCATTTAGTTCACTAAAGTAGCAATCTAAACGCTCTTATATTTCCTTACGGAGGGAGTAATTGATAAGAAAAAAGAAGGTATGCTAGAACGTAAAACTGGAAAGGGAAAAACAAGAACAAGAGATAAATCTTGAAGGCAAGCACTCCATGATGGCGTATACTTAATTTGTTTTTATTTATTTTTTGAATTGATCTTTTTCTGACATTTGAACTGATGTATTCTTTTGTAGTTGAACTAGTTTTTCTGTTGACGAAGGGAAAAATGACACAAGCAAGCAAAACCATGCTTTTTTAACCTCCTTTAATGCTTTTTTGGGAGGAACTGAATCCAACAAAACATGTGCAGAACATTTTTCAAAAGCATCTATGTGCCACAAACCAAAACAACAATGTAAAGCTATGAAAATCCCATCTTATACCTGCGAACCACCATGAGATACAAAACCAGCAGCAATCAAAACTAGTGATCTTCATTTGTTTTTGTTAGACACGCACTGATCTTCATTTGTTTTTGTTTATTATGAACTGATGTACTCAACTGTATAGGTTGATGCATATATAAAATACATATGAGTGTGTTTTGATGATACAATACACGTTGAACTGCTAGACTAGATCAAATTTAGAAAATTTCACAACCAGAAAAAGTGATTTTTTTAAACCTTTTTCTACACAAAGTATGTTCGCTGGCAACATTTGCATCACAAAGAAATTGAAGCAGTAGTAAACATGAACACGAACAGTGAGAGAGAGAGAGAGAGAGAGAGAGAGCTCACGAGGGAGAAGATTACAATACTTGCATCACCGAGTGAAAGCACCTTGGTGGAAGAAAGTTGAAGCCGGCAACCATGTACTTCTGCTCGCGACAAACTCGACCTCCCTGATGCCATGGGGTTGGACTGAACACATCTCGACTGTGCATCTAGAGACTACAATATACACATCCATTGATCAGATTGCAATACATAGTTACATATCACATAAGGTGATATCTCTCTACTTACAAAGTTATTGAAGGTGAACTATAGCAAATGTTTATAGCCCAAGTGTCCATATAAAGATTATCTCTGTACTTACAAAGTTATCGCAAATTCTCTAGTGGACTTATCATTATTGTAAGAAATAATCAACATGAATGATCTCCACCAGTCACCAATTTACTCAAACCATTCACACTCATATGAGCTTTCCATTCAAGATTTCCTGTCCTATCTTCTTCTAAACAAATTAAGAACTTGAACCACATTTTTTTGGAAGCTATACGAAAATGCTAGCACATATACTACTTTATAGTAAATAGCTTTGGAACAAAACATAATTGAAAGCTGCAAGAATTTGAATAGGAGACAGTCCAACTCAGCTGCATGCACAAGGTCAGTCAGAGCATTAGAACAAGTACAGTCAGCTGCAAGCATAAGGTCAACCAGAGCATCAGAATAAGTACAGTCAGCTTCAAACAAATTTCAGAGATTGAGGGAGTACAGGGGGGATGTCGGACTTGGAACAGGAGCTAACAGCCGAACCGAATATAGGGGCGGAGCACGGGGTGGCCTGCACGTGATTCATTGAGCGACCAAAGGCGGAGCTTGAAGTTGGACCGCAAAACCATGGAAAAGCTCGATTCCGTCATGCACGAGCAGGTGAGCGAAGCCGAGAGCGGATGGTCGGTGACGGGACTCGAGCTCAGAGGGCTGCGCGAGGCATGTCATGCTGCAGCAGGTAGGAGGAACTGGTCGCGGCGCCTCCCTCGGAGATGGTCGACGCGCAAGATTCAGGCCACGTGCTGGGCATCGAGTGCCTTGCGCTGGGCTAGGCTGCTATGCTTCAGCAGCAGGAGGCGAGGTGCCAGGAGAGGGCGCGAGCGTCATCGAGACTGATAGGAGGAAGCGGAGGCGTGGCTCAGGTAGGAGCGTCACCGATGTTTGGGCGCCGGGGACGGCAAGATCGAAGGCGCACTAGGGATTATGGAAGGAGGTGGTTGAAATCGCGGCGGAGGCGGGGGGAGGTGACCGGAGGTATGTTGGTCGGGGGTTAGGTGAGTAGAGGCAGGCGTCCATGGGACCTCAGGGGGAAGGCGGCCGGATCTTGGAGGGAGGCATTCGGAGCGCGGGAAGGGTGAGGCCGGAGCGCGGGGGACGGAGATGGCCGGAGCACGGTGGAGGGAGGTGGCCGGAGCGCAGGGGAGGAAGGCGGACGAAGAATGGGGTAGGGAGGAGGCCGGAGCGCGGGGGAGGGGAGAGGTCGGGCGCGGGCGAGGGGGACGCCGGGGCGCGGGCGAGGGCTACGGCCGGCGTGGGAGAGAGGAGGCGGCAGGGTTCGTCGGAGGAAGGTGCGGATTAGGCTGGGCTGGATGTGTGCTTTTTTACTTATTCGGCTCCTATATAGGGTCAGGGGTAACAGAATATTATTATGTTACTAGTAACAGAATAGCCCTATCCTATATATATTGTGGTCGATGGAGATGTCGCCCTTCAACACATGGTCACGAAGAAAATGATGACGAATCTAGATGTGCTTTGTCTTCGAGTGCTGAACTGGGTTGTGAGCAATCTTGATAGCACTCTCATTGTCGTAGTAGAGTGGCACATTCTTCACATTGATGCCATAGTCCTTGAGTGTTTGCTTCATCCATAGTAATTGAGCACAGCAAGATCCAGCAACAATGTACTCAGCCTCTACGGTGGAGAGTGATACGCAGTTATGTTTCTTCGAGGACCAACATACCAAGGATCGTCCGAGGAAATGACATGTGCCTGACGTTGACTTGCGGTCCACCCGATAGCCAGCATAGTCAGAGTCTGAATATCCAATGAGATCAAAGGAAGAACCCTTGGGATACCATAATCCAAGTGTTGGTGTGTGAGCTAGATATCGAAGAATATGCTTCACAGCCTTATGGTGTGATTCCTTCGCTGTAGCTTGAAATCGGGCACACATTCAAACACTAAGCATAATATCCGGCCTAGATGCACATAGGTACAATAAAGAGCCAATCATGGAGTGGTATAACTTTTGATCGAAGTCTTTACCATTTTCATCAGTGCATAGTTGGCCATTAGTGGGCATAGGAATTTTGACGCCTTTGGAATCTTGCATGCCGAATTTCCTCAACACATCCTTGAGGTATTTCTCCTGAGATATGAATATGCCATTGTATTGTTGACAAAACTAAAGACCTAAGAAGAATTTCAATTCTCCCATCATAGACATTTGATATTCTTCACTCATCATATAGGCAAATTCATCACTATAACGTTGGTTAGTACAACCAAAGATAATATCATCAACATATATTTGGCACACAAATAATTCATCATCATATGTTTTGGTGAAAAGAGTTGGGTCAAGTGAACCGGGTTTGAAGCCTTTCTTCATGAGGAATTCCTTCAGTGTGTCATACCACGCCCGAGGTGCTTGCTTGAGGCCATAGAGGGCCTTGTTGAGTCTGTAGACGTGATCTGGAAATCTTGGATCCTCAAAACCTGGTGGTTGAGCAACATATACTTCTTCCTCAAGCTTACCATTGAGGAATGCACTTTTCACATCCATTTGATGTAAGATGATATTATGATGGTTAGCATAAGCAAGCAATATGCGAATAGCCTCACGTCTAGCAACAGGTGCAAAAGTTTCATCGAAATCAATTCCTTCAACCTGTGTGTAGCCTTGAGCTACAAGACGAGCCTTATTCCTCACCAGAAGGCCATTTTTGTCTTGTTTGTTGCAGTAGATCCATTTGGTACCGATGATGTTGTGCTTGTGTGGGTCTGGTCACTTGACAAGCTCCCACACATTGTTGAGCTCAAATTGATGCAATTCATCTTGCATGGCTTGAATCCACTCAGATTCCATGAATGCTTCATCAACTTTAGTGGGCTCTGTTATAGAGACAAACGCAAAATGCCCACAAAAGTTAGATAAGTGTGAAGCTTTTGAGCGCATGAGGGGACAATCTGCACCTCGTTTGCAACATGAGGATGTGCGGGTTGACGACTTTGCTTAGGCCCAACAGTTTCTTCAGGACCAGTTTCTTCAGCAACACCAGCGTGATTTTCTTCACGATCAGGAATGACTTCTTCAGAAGATTCTTCGGTAGGGATGACATCCTCAGTAGCTTTGAACTTGATGGATTCCTCAGGTGACATTTGATCTAGCACGGGAGGTAGGTGCTCTCTTTGCGAGCCATTAGTTTCATTGAACCGCACATCTATAGTTTCAACAACCTTGTCATGATTGATGTTGAAGACTCTGTAGGTGTGCGAGTCCTTTCCCTAACCAAGCATAAAACCCTCATGTTCTTTCGGTGCAAATTTAGAGTGATGGTGAGGATCTCTAATCCAGCATTTAGCATCGAAGACTTTGAAATAACTTACATTGGGTTTCTTATCAGTGAGGAGTTCATATGAGGTCTTTTTGAAGAATTTGTGAAGATATACCCTGTTGATGATGTGGCACGCAGTATTAGTTGCTTTAGGCCAGAAGCGTTGAGGTGTCTTGTATTCATCAAGCATGGTGCGAGCCATCTCAACAAGAGTCCTATTCTTGCGCTCCATGATGCCATTCTGCTCAGGAGTATAAGGAGCAGACAATTCGTGAGTAATACCAAGCATGTCAAGATATTCATCGAGGCCAGTGTTCTTGAACTCGGTTCCATTATCACTCCTAATATGCTTGATCTGCACACCGAAGTTAGTGGAAGCCCTTGAAGAAAATCGTCTGAAGACTTCCTGCACTTCATTTTTGTAAGTGATGATATGTACCCATGTGTAACGAGAATAGTCATCAACTATGACAAAGCCATATAATGATGCAGAACTAGAGAACTTGGCATAATGAGCAGGGCCAAATAGATCCATATGAAGTAATTCAAAGGGACGAGAAGTGGTCATGATAGTCTTCAAGGGATGCTTGGCTCTGGTAATCTTTCCAGCCTCACAAGCCCCACAAAGATGATCTTTGAGGAATTTGACACCCTCGATGCCAGTGACGTGCTTCTTCTTTGCGAGTGTATGCAAGTTCCTCATCCCAGCATGACCAAGTCGTCGATGCCATAACCAGCATTCTGAAGCTTTTGAAAGTAGACATGTGGCAGGCCGTGGTCCTGCAGAGAAATCAACAATATACAAGTCTCCTTTCCTAAATCCTTTGAAGACTTTGGAGTTGTCAGATTCCATTAGCACAAGGGAACGAAATTTGCCAAAGACAACAACCATATCAAGACCACAAAGCATTGAGACAGACATAAGATTGAATCCGAAGGACTCAACAAGCATGACCTTGTCCATGTGTTTATCCTTTGAGATTGCAACCTTACCTAGACCCAATACCTTGCTTTTGCCTTTGTCAGTGTAGGTGATATGCTTCAGATGAGATGGTGACAAATCAGTGTCCATCAACAAGCTCCTGTCACCAGTCATGTGATTTGTACATCCACTGTCAAGGACCCACTCAGTAGCTTTGGGTTGTTCATCCTGCAGATGAATTAGTGCAACTTACGAATCCATATACTTCATCAGTGAAGAATATGATATCAATTTCATCAACAGTAGATATAGCAATATGAAGATGTGAGAAATGAATGATTCATTTCTTCATGATTAACTTGCATCCTTTCAAGCACATTCAGGTCTCCAGCAAATTCATCAGACGAGTAAGTTCGTCTGGAGACCTGAACCTGCATAAGAGATTAGTTCTTTTTATTCACCACCCACATCTGGAGGGGTGGCAAAGAATTCATCATTCTGCGAGCTCCATAAGAAAATGATGGCATTGAAGCCAGTGCACTTTGTTACACAAAAGAGTGGTTAGGATAAGCATATGAATAAGCAGAGAAATTATTCGAGGACTTATGAACATAATGGTTTGAAGAATAATGCACATATTCATAGCCTTTAGACTTTCCCTGCGAAACAGAAGTGTTAGCACGATGATGTTCATATGAGGATTTTGATCCCTGTGAGGATTTTGATCCATATGAAGAATTTGGTCCATATGAAGAATTTGATCTGGGGTTCCTATTCTTCATTGGTGGTGTCATGATGACATTCACCTGAAGATTTTCAAGGCATCTTTTAGGAACCCAGATTTTCATCATAGGGGGACCATTCCTGCAGTTAGTTCCAACATATCGAGCAAATACTTCACCGTTCTGATTCTTAAGCAGTTTATAGTTGGAGTCGAATGACTCATCAAAGGAATATGAAGAATCAGAGGTAAAGCCAGATAAAATGCATGGATCTACAAGAGGTCCTTTCGCAGCAACCCATGAGGTTTTGGGATACTGCTCAGGTTTCCAGTAGGTCCCATAAGAATTGAGTTTCCTCTCAAAGGCAATACCCTCTTTCCTAGGGTTCCTGTTCAAGATATGCTTTTTGTGCACATCACATAGAGTCTGATGCCCTTAGAGGCTTTTGTAAATGCCTGTCACATACAATTCCTTCAGCCCTGCATTATCGTCAGTGATACATGTGGTATCCTCAGATAAGGAATTTGTAACCACAGAGATAGTTCAAGAATTTGCAGCAATAGAAGCATTTGAACATTCAGGTGATGAATTAGCAGATTCACGCTCAATGCATTTCAGACATTGTGGAATAAATTCTTCCTGAGCGGAACTGATCTGTTGAGCAAGCAATGAATCGTTTTCCTTCTGAAGATCTTCATAACTCGCTTTTAACTTCTCAAGATCTTGATTTCTCCGAAGAAATTCATAAGAAAGCTTTTCATGATCAGATAAAAGAGTGTTATGATGATTTTAAAGGTTGTCAAACTTTGATTGAAGTTTTTGAAGACTATCATTCAAAGCCTTAGTTCGATCCAATTCCTCACCCAACATATCATCGCTTTCATCTAGCATGTTTTGAACTTTTTCAAGAGATCTTTGTTGTTTAGTGGCAAGGGAAGCAAGTTTGACATAGTTGGGGCCAAATTCATCACCTGATTCAGCATCACTAGATTTGGAAAGGTAGCATTATGTTACCTTGGCACCCTTTTCCATAAGGCATGGTGAAGAGGATGATGATTCAGGTGCGAAGTCATCTCCTTGAGTGATTCCTTGAAATCCTCAAACCAAGGATCATGACGAGTAAGATGGCCTTCATAGACCTCACAGAGTCGGTCCCAGATTAGCTTCGCATGATTGAGATGCATGATGTTCCTGAACTGATTTTGGGACAAACAGGACCAGATGACATCTTTTGCTGTGTTGTTGAGTAGAGTGTACTTGCGAATGTCATCAGCCTCCGCCATCTTGCAAAGATCGGTGAGACCAATCTTAGTGACGGTCCACAGTTCGCTGTTCATCGCCATGAGTCGCTTCTTCATCATGGCCTTCCACTTGGGATACTCATGACTATCAAATATGGGGCATTGCACTTTCTTCATTCCTGCAGTCGACATAACTAAAAATCCAGGCGAACCAAAATCACACAGAACAGGGGAGTACCTTGCTCTGATACCAATTGAAAGTGCGTTACGTCGACTCAAGGGGGGCGAATAGGCGATTTTTATGAATTCTTCACTGAGGAATTTCAGGGTGAGGAAATTCCTAAGCGAAGAACTACTTGCAGCGGAATAAGTACTCAGGTATAAGCATATAAGAGCAACATCATAGTCATCATGATGAAATGAAAGACCAACACAGAGTACAGAAAGCGTAAACACATGATAAGTAGGATGAAGACAAAACAGACTGAAGAAATAGGATTGAGGAATTAGAGAAAGTCTTCAGTCAAAGTCTTCAAACAGTAATGATCAGGTTCATCAACACATAACTGAGGAAATAGAACTAGTTGGCTTGGTGAAGACAATGATTTGGTAGACCAGTTCCAACTGCTGTGACAGTTGTACGTCTGGTTGGAGCGGCTGAGTATTTAAACTCGAGGACACACAGTCCCAGACACACAGTCCTCACTGTATTCTCCTTGAGCTAAGTTCACAAAGACCTCGCCCAACAGTAGTGGTAGGTCTTCATAGGTGACTTCCAAACCTTCACAGACTTGGTCACTCGGCAATCCACAATTCCTCTTGGATGCTCATACCATGATGCCTAACCGTCTGGAGGATACACAGTCTTCAAAGGTAACAAGCGTCGGTTCCACACAGGAACAATCTCTTCAATGATGCTCAATGTCTTTGGGGTTTGTAGGTTTGAGTTTGGGATTTGGGTTTTCCTCACTTGATGATTTTTGCTCAAAGTCCTTGGAGGACGGGATGCTTTCAAATGAGAAGTGTCAGTTTCTCTCGGAGTAGCCAACCAGCTAGTGGTTGTAGGGGGCGGCTATTTATAGCCTAGGGAGCATCCCAACATGATAAGACATAAATGCCCTTGTCTGATATGACCGTTAGGTGGTAGGATAATTTGGACAGCTCGCGCGTGGCACAAAAATGGTCGGATTTTAGGTTCGAATTCCTCAGGGCTATCATGTTCCTCACTGCGTTGGCAATTCACACTAGCGAATTCCTAACTCCTCAGTCAGAACAAATTCCTCAGAGACCAGAAGATCTTCGTCCCTATCACTGAAGAAATTGGCTGAACTGATATGAGATTTCCAATGGCTTCACTCGAAGGATTGGGTAGGTGTAGGATTTTGAGATGAGCATCAATTGGAAATCAGTTTCCTTAGTATTACCTCGACCCCCTGTAACAGTACGGTGTTTCCTATGACTCAAATAAAGAGAAAAAGAAACTACAAAAACAAAAGTCTTCACGCTTCAGATTCCTCACATGAATATCGAGGTCTTCAAGGTCACACCAATTTCTTCACTTTCAAAGTCTTCGGGAGAAGCAAAATCTTCAGCCAAAGACATTCATTTTTAGGGGTCGACTTTCACTGTAAAAAGCAAACTCCTCATTGACTTATAGAGCCTGTGTACACTCACAAACATATTAGTCCCTTAACCTATAAGTCTTCAATACACCAAAATCACTAAGGGGCACTAGATGCACTCACAGGTTCCTCGTTCACGAACCCATCTCCCGGCTCTACCCAAAGCAATAACACAAGTAATGGAACAACAATCAATCATGGTGCAATGCACAAGCAACATGATGCAAGACATGGCATGGAATGCAGGATATGACGTGCAATGCATATGGGTACTCCGGAAGGGAGAAGATGATCAAGGCATCAACTTGGCAAACCAAGTATGCCTCTGGGAAGATTGATTGATTTCGATCGAAATCGATATAAGGATCACCGAAAACGAATGCACAGTTTGCAAATGACAAGCAAAACAAGAATGATGCAAAACTGCGCTTAATAGCAACATAGCACTTAAGATGCAACATGAAACTATGCTACAGCACCCCAACATAGCAAAAAATGCACATGGCATTAAAGTACACATGACAAAGAGCAAATAACAACAAAGCATCATTTGCATATGGCTCATGGATTAGTGGGAACCAACAAGACAAGATAGAATGTTGAAACAGTTTCAGCAAGTGTAAAACAACAACATTGTCATAGCATGTTTGCAAGCATGAAACAGAGGTCATAAATATCCAAAATTAACAAACATGGCATCTGAACAGATTAATCATAGCATATGAGGGAGTCCTGGATTAGGGGGTATCCGGACAGCCGGATAGTGTACAACGTCCGGGCTATTGAAGCATGAAGATACAAGACTCAAGACTTCGGCCCGTGTCCGGATGGGACTCTCCTTTGCGTGGAAGGCAAGCTTGGCGATCCGGATATTGTGTTTCCTTCCTTGTAACCGACTCCATGTAAACCCTAGCCCTCTCCAGTGTCTATATAAACCGGAGAGGTTGGTCCTTAGAAGGCCGATCACAATTACAATCAAACCATCATAGGCTAGCTTCTAGGGTTTAGCCTCTACGATCTCGTGGTAGATCTACTCTTGTACTACCCATATCTTCAGTATTAATCAAGCAGGAAGTAGAGTTTTACCTCCATCGAGAGGGCCCGAACCTGGGTAAAACATCTGTGTCCCTTGCTTCCTGTTACCATCAGCCTTGACGCACAGATCGGGACCCCCTACCCGAGATCCGCCGGTTTTGACACCGACAATGGTGCTTTCATTGAGAGTTCCTCTGTGTCGTCGCTGCAAGGCTTGATGGCGCCTTCAATCATCAACAACACGGTCCAGGGGGAGACTTTTCTCCCTGGACAGATCTTCGTGTTTGGCGGCTTCGCACTGCGGGCCAATTCGCTTGGCCATCTCGAGCAGATCGACAGCTACGCCCCTGGCCACCAGGTTAGGTTCGGAAACTTGAACTACACAGCTGATATTCCCGGAGATTTGATCTTCGACGGATTTGGGCCTGCGCCAGGAGCGCCGAACAGTCGCAACGAGCACGGCTTAAACCTGCTGTTGGACAAAGCTCGGGATCTAAACCCTTAGCAAGTTGCGTTGCCTAAGGACGGAGGGGTGGACCTCGCCCCACAGGCCGCACACTCATCGACGATGGAGCCGAACACATGCCTCACTATTGAGGAAGCCTGTGACTCCGGACCCCCGGATTCATATCCGGTTGTAGGTTCCAGTCTGCACGTTCCCGAGCCCGTCGAGCCTGGTTGGGCTCTGACAATGGAGTTCACCGCTGCGGACATCTTTTAGCACTCTCCCTTTGGTGACATGCTGAACTCATTAAAGTCCCTCTCCTTGTCAGGAGGCTCTGGGCCGAACTATGTCCGGCTTGAGTGGGAAGCAGGCGGCGAAGGAATTCGCTGCCCACCCACCACCCACTTCATTGCCACGATCGATGATTTAACCGACGTGCTTGACTTCGACTCTGAAGACATCGACGGTATGGACGAGGATGGAAGAAAATTACAGGAGCCACCACTCACAGGGCGGTGGACGGCCACCTCCTCATATGATATATACATGGTGGATAATCCAAAGGAAACCAATGGTGATGAGGCAACGAAGGATAACCCCTCAGGGAGAAAAGTAAAGCATGGGCGTCGTCAGCGCCGCTCCAAGCCCCGCCACATCAACACTGGCCCCAGAGACGAAAGCAATCCGGAGGATGCCGAAGAGGAATACAGTCCTGATCAGCCTACCTTCAAGCAGGCCGGACC
>NC_041385.1:399837600-399851583 GCF_002162155.2 Triticum dicoccoides | reverse complement strand
GACGACGAGGTGAGCCTCGACAATGACGAATTCGGCGTACCTAAAGATCCAGTGGAACAAGTTCGCTTCAAGCGACGGCTCATGGCCACGGCAAGGAGCCTGCAAAGGGAGCAAGAGCAGCTTAAAGCTGACCAAGACTTGCTAGTGGATAGGTGGACCAAGGTACTGGCCACCGAAAAGTACGGACTCGACAGCCCCAACAAAGGGCACACACGGCACAATCGGCTACCTCAACCCAAGCAGGAGAACCCAAGGCACACACCCCGACATCCACACATCATTACGGTCCAAGACAGTAAGAAGGATACGCAAAGAGACACCCTCAAGCCTCGGTGCAATGGCCACAAATGTCAAGTTAAGGAAACTGGTGCCAAGTCCAGCAAATCCCAGTCCGGTCAACAGACAAAGAGCAACTCAAGCCTATTCGGCCCGAGCCACACGCTCGATCAACCATGTGAAATTCATGGTACTCCTAGAAGGACGGCAAAGCAAACCAATAGAGAATGTCGGATCCTCAAAACAAGGCAGCTGGTCATGTGCCGGAAACAATGAGGGGAGGCGTCTAGTCAAGAGACCCCCCCCCCAGAGCATAAAAGTACGACCGATCGCCCCAGATCACACCAACCACAGCAATTCAATTGCCGTACCTCTAGACCTAGTAGTCCGGGGCTCCATTACACATAAAGCCCACACGGGTATGAAGCCACAAATAACATCCCCTAAAGGATGCCAGGGGCAAAGGCCAAGTTCATTGGCCAAACACCCTAACGGTTGTCCTTCGAATCACAAAAAAATACCACGCCAAAGAGTAATCCTTCGGCACCTTCCCCTCATACGGTAATTTACCGTATGCTAACGGGACAAATCACGTTGACTAAGATTCCACGTGATAAACCATTAGGCCAACACCGTGTGATATAATCACGCCCACGGGCAAGGCCAGACTCCGCACTCGGAGCGGAAACCAAACAGCTGCCAGACTAGCGAGTCGCGCATGCCTATCAAATTTTTTGATATGACAGCCAACTATCCGGACACCAACTGAGGAGTCCACGCTATTTCATGGTATATCGGTTGGGTTTACCAGGGTCCGATTAGGAACCCTTAGACTAACCACAAGAGGACGTTCAGCTGCCTCATAGCATTTGCCTTTACAAACTAACTTTGACACAGAACAGGATTGGCAGCGTGGAATCAGCCTGGACACACAATGGCAGGAACATGCAGGTAGAAGGCAATTAGGATTCACTCTTGATCCACTCACAACCCCCTCCAGTCCGGCCACCATAGGTTCCGCCAAAAACACCCCTTTTCAATCATCGTACTCATATGCATAGACATATCACCCTACTACAATGCGTAGATTTAAATAACAATTACCGGCCGGGTTTATCGCCGACACCTCTTTGCCAAAAACGGCAGCCACGCTTCGTGTTATGCCCGGTTATGCCAGGGGCTGCACAGTACGGCAACACAGTCCGACCACCTTTTCGGTCGCTTGGCACCCCGAACTTATAGCAATATATGCATCAGCTCCGAATCATGTCTTGTGTCATTGGTTGGCTTTGCCCGACTCCCATGTTTTGGTACCTTACAATTCCGTTCTATCGGCTAAGGTAGCACTGGGAGAACTACTGCGATTGTGTCCCGGTTCTACCGGACGAACACCTTAGTAGAGAAAGCCGAAAACCGACTATCATGATGCAGCGAGAGCTGGTCAGCTGTTCGAGAGGTTGTAAAATCCTTAAAGATTTATTCCGCACAACGCCATTATAAATGCAGAGTGCGACGGATTGGTTTCCGATCAGGCGCCAATAGATCCCCTAGTTTGGCCTTCCGAACACTAGGGGCTGCGCCGACCATACTCGAATTCCTATGGCTAAGTGAGAGTAATAAAGCCCTATAGTCCGATTGCCTGGTTCGTGGTGAGAAACACCTCCTTAAAAGGACCCAACTATGGGATAAAGAGCGTTCAGATATACCCCGAACACCCCCGTATTCTTTCTTACATGGGGGCAGAAGCCGACGACTGGCCAACTCTCAGGATGTACAATAAACAGCCGCACAGGAAGAACATATGTTCAAACAAAACAGGCAATATATAATAAAAATGCCATTATCCCGTATTACAAAAAGCGGCACGAATGCCCTCAGGGAAATATAATGTCTTTGGCACACTTATCCGCCGCAAGGCGGGCCCCTTTCAGTTCACCTTCATAGTATAACTCGGGCTTGCGGTGCTCCTTACCCTTCGGCGGTCCCTCAGTCATCAGCTTCTCCGCGTCAAGCTTCCCCCAATGCACTTTTGCACGGGCAAACGCCATGCGCACGCCTTCTATACAGACTGATCTCTTGATAACATCAAGCCGAGGACAGGCGCCCACAATCCGCTTGACGAGTCTGAAGTAACTGCTTGGATTTGGCTCGGCAGGCCACAGCCGGACAAGCAAGTCCTTCATGGCTAGTTCGGCCGCCTGGTGCAGTTCAACCAGCTGTGTTAGCTGATCAATAAAAGGCACCAGATAGTTCAGCGCCAAAAACTACGACCAGAAATCCCTCTCCGCAGACTTCTTCTCATCGGTTTGGTAGAATTGGGCGGCATCTGATATGCTGCGAGGAAGATACGCAAAAGCCCCTCGAAAAATAAAAATTAAGCTTGCCGCTTAGGATTCTTCCCATTACCATGTACAAAGGGCTAAGAATACAGAAGGCCTTACCAGCCGCAACTTTCCGGGCCTCCTGAATGTCCCGCAAAGCACCTCGGGCTTCTTCCCGAGCACCTTCTGCAGCCTCGAGAGCTTGGGCGAGTTCGGATTCTTTCCCTATTAGACTCTGCTCCAAGCCCTTGCTTTTCTTCACAGCTTCCTGGAGCTCTTGCTCAGCTGCGATGACCCTGGCCTCATGTTTTTCACGAAGCACCTATTCGGCGGTAGCCTTCTCGTTGGCATCAGCCACAGCCTTCTTTAGTGCCTCGTATTCGGCACTCGCTCCTAGAGCATACAATACAATAACTTTTCACTAAGCATAACTATTCATTCATGCCAACCTCAAGACAAATGTTTTCAACATACCCTGCTTGTCTTCCAATTTCTTCTTCACATGGCCAAGTCCTTCCTCGGCCTGTGCAAGGCTCTGCTTCAGTTTAGACACTTCTGCGTTATAAGCGGCCGTCCTCTCTGAAGATGCTTGCTTTCACACAAAGGGGTATACGTCATTAACATAGGCTCCTACGAAAGCAGAGGATTTGATCCCCTGCCCGGCTCCGTCTCCTCCGCCGGACAGTGCATCAGGGGCTACTACTCATATCATGAAAATTCCTCAAAGGTTTCTTAGGAAACATACCTCAAAGGCCTTTATAAGGCCAAAGCAGGACTCATTCAGTCCGCTCTCGGCAGACTGAATCTTCTCAACCACCGTGCCCATGAGAGTCCGGTGCTCATCGACGATAGATGCGTTCTTCAATGTTGTCGATAGACCGCCAGGCAGCTCTGCTAGAACAGAGGATGCCGACGGGGTAGGCAGGCCTCCCACCATCGAGGGTGGTTGTTCGCTCGACTTTGGAACCTTAGAGGTCCCGGGGGCCTTAATTGCCCCCGTGTGTCCGGCTCCAGGGATATGTCCTCCCTGGTCCGTGTCCTGTCGAGATGACACCTCAGTGTCGTGCCTGGGCTTTGGGGAAAGGGCCTGCGGAGGCATCTCGCTCGCCAAGGCGTCTGAGCCCAGCGAATCCTCTGATGAGGACTGTTCGGCGCGAGGCCTCGCCAGGCTGTGCAAAATATGGCAACAGTTAAAGCTACTATATCCAAAAATAATCACCGGACGCATATGTGCGTTCGGATTACGTATACTTATGACTTCTCCAAGGGCTGGGCCCTGGGATCCCACTCCGGGCTGCTGTCGGCAGCCGTGGTGGATGTCTCTGGGAGGGAACCCTTCCCCCTCTTAGGCGATTCGGCCTCCAGGGACGGGGAAGCTGCACGCTTCCTCCCACCTTCAGAGTGAGGCTCGTCCTCCTCTACTTCCTCCTCTTCGCCCTCTGAAGAAGGAGTGTCGCTTGAGTCTTCGGATTTTTCGTCCGAAGCCTCGCGGCGATGGAGGCCACTCCGGGTCTTCTTGACCTTCTTGGAGGCCTCTTTCTTTGGCGCCTCGTAAGGCACGGGGACCAGCATCTTCGATAGAAGAGGTCCGGCCGGCTCCTCCGGCAGCAGGGCCAGACAATGTATTCACTCCACTTTGTTTATCCATCCCTGAGGTCACAATGAAACACGATTAAGATGTCTCCCTCATGACATGCCGGCTGAAGCATGAATGGATAGAGCATGGCTGTAACTTACCGAGCTTGCAGAATGGGATAATTGATACCCGCGGTCCTCAGCGAGGCCCGACCACGATTTGCCAGACTTGAAGATCACCTTCGAGATATCCTTGTGGGAGGAATCATAGAGCTCCTGGAGGATTTGATGCTCGGTTGGGTCGAACTCCCACAGAGTGCACGCTTGGCACTGACAAGGGATAACCAGGCGAACTAGCATCACCTGGACAACGTCGACGAGTTTGACGTCCCTGTCAACCACACTCTGAACGCGCGTCTGGAGCAGTGACAGCTCATCGTACGAGGACCAGTTCAGGCCCTTCTTGGGCCAGGATGTGAGCTGCAGTGGAGCTCCGGATCTGAACTCGGGAACTGCAGCCCACTTTTTGCCGCGTGGTTCGGTGATATAAAACCACTGTTGCTGCCACTCCTTGACGGAGTCTTTGAAGGCGCCCTTCAGCCAAATAGCCTTGGGCATCTTGCTCACCATGGCGCCGCCGCACTCGGCGTGTTCGCCGCTCACCACCTTGGGCTTCACATTGAAAATCTTTAGCCACAGGCCGACGTGAGGCGAAATCCGGAGAAAGGCCGCGCAAACGACGATGAACGTCGAGATATTGAGAAAAGAGTTGGGGGAAAGATCATGAAAATCAATCTCGTAGTAATACATGACTCCACGGACAAATGGGTGGAGGGGAAACCCGAGCCCGCGGATGAAGTGGGGAAGGAATACGACTCTCTCGTGAGCCTCCGGAGTGGGGACGACCTGTCTCGCCGGTGGGAGACGGTGGCCGATCTTCTGGGCCAGATACCCGGCTCTCCGGAGCTTCTTGATGTCCTTCTCCTGGACGGTTGAGGCCATCCATCAGCCTCCCGCTCCGGATCTGGACATCTTTGGAAAACCTCTCTTCGATGAAGAAAAAGAGTACTTGAGCATTACGGCTCAAACAGAGGGGAATGAGCTAACGGGAGGAGAAGGCGTGGGGAAAGAGACCTTACCTCTTTATAGGGGCGGTAAATGTTTTTTGCGCCTCCCCACTTGCCTGGTGGAGCCCATCTGCCTCCCACTCGCCGCGATTAGTGGTGCGGTTGGGTTACCCATACCCGTATTGATGAGAATCCCATGATAAGGGGACACGATCTCTGCTTTGACAAAGACGTGTCAAGGAAACCGCATCACAATATGCGCTGGGCTGGTTCAAATAATGGCCCGACCGTAATGACATGTCGCATTGTCTAAAAAATTGTCAGCAGATTGCATTTGTGAAATATCATTCTCTCTACGGTGGCATGTGAAGATCATCTTGCAGATCCGGACACGATTAAAATGTTCAATAATTACTTTGGTGTATTCGGAGAAGGAACCCGCCTTGCAATGCCGAAGACAATACTGCGCGCCAGACTCATCGTCATTGAAGCCTGGTTCAGGGGCTACTGAGGGAGTCCTGGATTAGGGGGCATCCGGACAGCCGGACTGTGTCCAACGTCCGGACTATTTAAGTGTGAAGATACAAGACTCAAGACTTCGGCCCGTGTCCGGATGGGACTCTCTTTTGCGTGGAAGGCAAGCTTGGCGATCCGGATATTGTGTTTCCTTCCTTGTAACCGACTCCATGTAAACCCTAGCCCTCTCCGGTGTCTATATAAACCGGAGAGGTTGGTCCTTAGAAGGCCGATCACAATTAGAATCAAACCATCATAGGCTAGCTTCTAGGGTTTAGCCTCTACGATCTCGTGGTAGATCTACTCTTGTACTACCCATATCTTCAATATTAATCAAGCAGGAAGTAGGGTTTTACCTCCATCGAGAGGGCCCGAACCTGGGTAAAACATATGTGTCCCTTGCTTCCTGTTACCATCAGCCTTGACGCACAGATCGGGACCCCCTACCCGAGATCCGCCGGTTTTGACACCGACAACATACTTCAAAACATGTAATTGGAGCATCTCCAGAATAGGCATGTACCAACTAATATTAAGCTCACAACATGACATCATGAAGTTAACAGAAATATGGAACATTATATAAGCATGTTCATGGCAATGAAAACATATGATACAAGTCATATATAGAGCATCAAAAGACATGGTTTATAGAGAATAACATAAAAAACAAAACATGTTAACTAAGCATCTCCAGATTATGCATGGATTAATTGGTAGCATCAAGCAAACATGGCATCATGATATGATAGATTCAACATAGCAAAAGAGTAACAACAAGTAGCCCACTTCACGAGCTTGATGCATTCACTACAGGGCACATAAAAATACATGGATAGCACCACTGTAAAGATGGCACAAAAATACTCCTAAAACATGTAGACATCATGCTCATAGGATGCACACACAAAATGCAACAAAAATGACAAATCAGCAAGTTACAGCAGTTTTCAGCAGTTAACAGCAACATGCACTTTTGCAACAGGGATTAAAATATCTATATGCACCCTAACATGAATACAAAGAACACCAACATATATAGCATAAAGAGCATAACATGTGCATATCAAGATTATCATCATATGATCAACAGGTACAAAGTTATAGCACTCACAACATGCATACATGATGTTAACAAATAGCAGATTCCAGCAGTTTATATCACATAGCAATTTTGCAACGAAGATTAAGGCATCAATATGAACAAGAACATGCATATAAACTACTGCATCATGAAGAGCATCCAGAGATGAACATTTTGACATATTGTACGTGCAAATCGGAGCTATATGCAAGGAGATATGTCATCATGAACATGGGCACATAATGTGAGAATTTTCGGGACTGGAAGAAAAAGACTACCCTGAGATCTAGGGTTCCTCCGGGCACGCGAACCGAGGCAAGCGGATCTCACCGGAGAAGTCGTGGAGGCTGCGGCCGGAACTCGTGGGGGCCGCCGGAGTTAATGGAGGAGGTCGTCGGCGAGGTCCCGCGACGGCGCGGCGACGGAGATGGCTGGGCGGCGCGGCGGCGGAGAAAGCGAGGCGCGGCGGCGGCGAGGTGCTGCGGAGGCGGCGGCGCACGGGCGGCGGGGCGGCTCGAACGGCGACGGTCGGCGGAGCAGGTGCGGGATGCCGGCGGGCAGAGGCGGCGGCGGGCGGCGGGGAACCGGGCGGAGAGACGCGCTAGGGTTCAGTGACACAGGACGATGGGCAAGGCGGGCCCGCTGTGGGCTTGCGCGGGCCGAAGGCGGTGGAGCAGGCGGTGGGACGCGTGGCGCGCTATGAGTGGTGTGGGCAGCAGTGCGGGGCGCGTCCGGCAACGGCGGAAATGTCCGGCGGCGCGGAGGGAGGTGGACTAGGGTTTCATCTGCGAGAATTTCGGGGGGGGGCACATATTTATAGGTAGAGGGAGCTAGGAGAGTCCAAATGAGGTGCGGTTTTTCGCCCACACGATCGTGATCCAACGACGGAGAGCATGGAGGGGATTTAGATGGGTTAGTGGGCTGTTTTGGAGGAGTGTTGGGCTGCACAAAAGAGGGATTTTACAGTTACCCGGTTAACCATTGGGGCATCAAACGACCTCCAAATGGAACGAAATTTGACAGGCGGTCTACCGGTGGTATAACAAGGCCACTTGACAAATCTCGACCCATTCCTGGAGCGTTTTTCTCCCGCTCATGAAACAAGATAAGAGGGGTGTCGCGGGTGCATGTGGGAGTGTCGGATTGCGAAACGGACAATTGGGAAAGTGATTGGGTGCATGAGACGAACTCGAATGCAAGAGAAATGCACATGATGACATGATATGAAATGCATGACATGAGAAAAATGCAAAAAGAAAGACAAAACCCAACCACGGAGTAAATAATATATCACATAGCCTGAAATGGCAAGAGTTGGAGTTACAAATGTGGAAAGTTACATCCGGGGTGTTACAACACACCATCACTACAAGAGGATCTCGTCCCGAGATCTAGGACTAAAAGTACTACGGATATTCGGAACGGAGGTGATCCTCACGCTCCCTGGTGGCTTCTCAGTCGGAATGGTCCGACCACTTAACTTTCAGGAATTTGATTGATTTGTTGCGAGTCTTGCGCTCGGTTTCTTCAAGAATAACTACGGGATGCTCATGATAAGACAAGTCTTCTTGGAGGTCAATATCTTTGAAGTTGATAGTGCGGTCAGGCGCCTTGAAGCACTTGCGAAGCTATGACACGTGAAACACATCATGCACATTAGCAAAGTTGGCCGGAAGCTCAAGTTGATAGGCGAGGTCACCTCTTTTGCCAATGATCTTGAAAGGACGCACGTATCTAGGGGCAACCTTCCCTTTGATACCTAAGCGACGAGTGCATTTCATTAGAGAGACGCGGAGGTAGACATGATCTCCGATCTCGAAAGCCAAGTCACGGTGCTTGCTATCATAGTAACTCTTCTGGCGCGATTGCGCGGCTTTGAGATTTTCACGGATGACTTTGCACATTTCTTCAGCTTCTATGATCAAGTCATTGCCAAGAAGTTGGCATTCACCAGTCTCGAACCAATTGAGAGGAGTACGACACTTTCTGCCATATAGAATTTCAAATGGGGCCTTGCCCGAACTTGCTTGGAAGCTGTTGTTGTAGGAGAACTCGGCATACGAAAGACAATCTTCCCACTTCATACCGAAAGAGACGACACAAGCTCTGAGTATGTCTTCGAGGATTTGATTGACTCGCTTGACTTGGCCACTTGTTTGAGGATGGCAAGCTGTGCTGAAGCGAATGTTGGTACCCATGGCCTTTTGGAAGGAGTTGTCGGATTTCGGGTTCCGGCAGACCCTTGAGGTTCGAACACTGGGGTGCGCGCGGAGATTCAACACTCTACCGGCTCGCTCCTCACCGAATCGCTAGGACCTAAACTACCAAACTGAACAGCACAAGAGACACAAGATTTATACTGGTTCAGGCTACCATTGTGGTGTAATACCCTACTCCAGTGTGTGGTGTGGTGGATTGCCTCTTGGGCTTGATGATGAACAATACAAGGCAGAACAGCCTCGCGAGGGTCTGTTCTTGGCTGGTACGACGAACTGCTGGGAGGAGTTCAATCGCTCTATCTACTGGTTTCTTGGTGAGGATCCCGATTGCTAGGTCAGGTCCAGATTCAGCTGCCTCTACCCTGGGGATGGCTAGTCCTATTTATAGGCAAATGCCCTGGGCCTCTTCCCAAATATTGAGCGGGAAGGGTGCCAACAATTGGCCATTTTGAAGGGGAACAACGACTACACTTATCCTGACTAAAGTTGGTCCTCGCCTGTCAAAGGCTCTGGTGGTGACGCCGGCTTGGGCTCCACAATGACTTCCTTCCGGCCGTTGGGCTGGTCTTGGTCTTGTTGCACCGAAATGGATGCCTTTGCTTGATGCTCTCGCCTGCGTTTGCCCCCTTTGCACCAAAGAGGAAAGGAGGACACTGCACGGGCTGGCGCCCGACTGGCGCCCTTGGTCGTCATGGCTTGCGTTATGGGCACCTCGTGAGGTACCCCGCCTTGAACTCTCCGCCTCCTCATGAGCCAGCCTGACGAGGCCGTGCCTGAGGGAGCTCCTTGTCCTCCGCCCAGCGAGGCTTGGCCCCTCGCGAGGGTCTTGAGCTTGCGTCGATGAAGATGGGCTGTCCTGGGCCTCCTTTGAGCCACACCGCAGGCCGCAGGCAGGCAAGTCTGGGGACTCCCGTTCCCAAAACACCGACAGTAGCCCCCGGGCCCACGGCGCACCCGAACTTAGCCAAGCAGAGAGGCGAAAGGGCAAGTGTGAAGCATCACGGGCCCTAACAGCCTGCGGCCTTGGGCACCGCGTGTCGGTTGATTGGACGTGGGCGCCTCTGCAACCGCGCGAGTTGATAAAGGAGCGGCATCTCCCTTGCCTCCTTTATTTCCTCCAGTTGCTGCTCAGATCCCCTTTCTTGTGCCTCTCCTCCCTGCTTTCGAAGTCTTCAAATCTACTCTGTCTGCGCACCCTAGCCAGTCATGGCGCCTCGCCAAGCCCCGGCCGGAGCTTGGTACTCGCCTGCCTTGGACTCGCCAAATGTGTCAGAGGCGAGCCTTGCCCGGGTGCCCTAGATAGCGGCAGCGCGGGGCATCGATGGGACGAAGGCGTTCAAGGCCGGCTCTACCGTCCCAGAAGGCCGAGGGAGCACCTTCTATCCGCTCTTCATGAGCGCCATCGTCGCCGGTCTGGTGCCTCCATTTTCTAAGTTCTTCTTCTCTGTCCTCCGCCACTACAATATTCAAGCTCTGCACCTCCATCCCAACTCCGTCCTTCTTCTGGCGATCTTCGCCTACTATTATGAGGCTCACGTAGGGGTGAAACCCTCAGTGGCCTTGCTACGCCACTACTTCTCCCTCCGGACCTCCCGTGGTTCCGCCTCCGCGTGCGCGAGCTTCGTCGCGTACGGCGGCTCCATCGCCATTTCGAACCCTGGGAAGAGGATTGAGGGCTTCAGGAGCAAGTGGGTCTTGGTGGATGTTGGGTGCATCCATCCTCGGCTGATCCTACCCACGGAGCACCCTGCGAGCTCCAACGACTGGTCCCGAGTGGAGCTTGTGGATCCCCGCGCAAAGCTGGTGTTGGAGAAGATGGACACAGATCTGAGGCCGGCCAGCGTGGCGGCGGTGAAGCTGACCGGTGCGTCGCTGCTGAGGGAGTTCCTGGAGTATCAGCTGGCTCCGCTCCGTCAGTACTCGCTTCCGATGTGGAGGCCTCACCCGAGCCCCGTGGTCTTGGTCGACGAGGATCTGGCTGCGGCCCTCCAGTCCTTGGTTGAGGGCGACATGGCGAGGCTGGAGGGCGCCCCTACGCCCCTGTTCCTTCGCGAGGATTGGGAGCAAGTAGTGGGGTCCATGCCCGTCTGCAACGGGGACGGGCCCATGCCCGCGGAGGCTCCAGAGGACCTGGTGGACGTGTGCTCCGACGACTCCAGCGAAGAGAAGGAAGAAGGGGAGCGAGAAGAGGGGGTTGACTCAGAGGCGGAGTCAAGGGCTCCTCCCCTTCGGTGCGGGTCCTGCACTCTCCGCCTCCCCCAGAGTGATGACGACGAGGATGAGGATGAGCAGGGCGGCGGGAGCCTGCCTCCGATCCCGAAGAAGGACCGGACTGGGCTGATCCCCCGCGGGTCTGCCCCGGCCCCGCGGCGATCCGCAGGTGCGCCTCCTGCTCCCGAGCCCCTTGAAGCTGACCCTTGCAGCCGGCTCTCGGGCTTTAAGTACGGCCGGAGGCTGCTTGAGCCCACCTGCGATGACCCGTAAGTGCTTGATTCCTGTCTTGATTATTGTTCCGTTGCCGAGACTTGATGCTCGTATCTTCCGGCCAGGCTGGGGCCCTCGGCAAAGAAGCCGAAGGGAGCTCCTGAGGCCCCATCCGTGGCAGTGCCTCCGCCCGAGAAAGAAGGTGACTGTGACGCGCAGGCCTCTCCTGCCCGGGCATCCTCGCGAGGCCAGGCCGAGCCTGCTGGGGCGAGCTCGGCCCCCTTGACCCAGGCGACTCCCGAGGTGCCCTTGCTTGACGCTGCCTCCACTGCCGTCGTGGCGCAGCTGGTTCCACCTCAGGATACTGTGGTCACGCTTCCGTCTTCTCCTCCTACTCCACCGACTGCTGCTTCCCTGAATACTGTCCTGGATCGCACCGTTGCCGGACTGGACCGCCTGCGGCAGGATCTTCTGGGCGCCGACCCTCGTCTAGTGGCCGGGTGCTTGGAGCTAGCTTCTGGCTAGATTCGCTTCGATGCTTCGATACGGGCGGCGCTGGTCTAGGCCTCGACGGCTTGCGACGAGGAGAAGCAGGCCGTCCTTGAGGCGAAGGTTGCCTGCGATGCTGCCCTTGGGGAGGCAGCTAGCGTCCAAGGTCGCTATGAGACGCTGGAGAGCGAGCTGAAGGGCCTGCAGAACCAGCTTGCCGAGGAGGCCCGCCTTCGCCAAGAGTAGGAGGAAAGCATGAAGGCTCGTGAGGCGGCCGTCAAGGACCTGGAGGCCAAGCTCAAGAGGCGCTGTGGCCGCCTAGGCGCGCTGGAGCAAGAGCTGGAGGTGAGGAAGGTTGAGCTGGATGGCAAGGCCTGGGTTCTCGCCGAGGGTCGACAGCGGCCTTGAGAGCCCGCTGGCCGGCGAGGAGGATGGCCCCGCCAAGCTGCTTCCCTTCCTGGTTCGCGCCCTTCAAGACGTCACCCTTGGCCTTGGCCCTACGGCTAAGGCCGAGGCTCGCATCTTGTCTTCTGCAGCGCTGACGCGGGTCTTCACCCACATCTATCTTCGTGACCCCAATATCGACCTCGACAGCTTGCTGGAGCCAGTGAGCAGCGAGCGTGAAGGGTCGTGCGGAGGCTCTGCTGGGGAAGTTCCGGGCCTTCAGTACCAAGCCGAAGCGGAGCGCTGCTAGCCCTGCTGCTCCATAAGGCGAACCTGCTCCGCGCAGCTCCCCCACCGGCAAGTGACTCCATCGTGGCTCCCGTCCTGCTTTTAATTCCTCCGCATGTACCATGCCTTGGGGAGGCGTTAAAACTTATGTTTGATGCTGTGATAACAGCATGGACTGTAATATTTGCTTTTGAATTCCCTGAAATTTGCATTATTCCCTCCTACTTGCTTATGTTCTATGCTGGCAGAGCCCGGCCACGCGCATACCTCAGCCGCCATTGGCCCCGACCGGAAACCAGGACGGGACCAAGGAGTGAGGGGCTACGTGATAAGTTAGGCTCCTGAGTCGCGATGCTCAGGAGTCCCCCTTGGCGCTCGAACAGCAAGTAGGGAGGTGAGATGTGGGGGTGACTCCTTAGGAAGGTGAGATGCGGGTGGATCTGCCGTCCTACGTCTGCAGAGCCCGGCCCCGCGCATACCTCAACCGCCGTTAGCCTTTCGGAACTAAGGAGTGAGGGGCTACGGGACTAGTTAGGCTCCTGAGTCGCGATGCTCAGGAGTCCCCCTTGACGCTCAAACATCCTTCGTACCTTGGCTCCGCTCGGGGAGGGACATGCGACGAACCAGGCCCGGGGGGCCTGGCCAGGTGGGGTGCGTCTGGGCGTGACCCAGGCGCAGCCCCCATGCCCAGCCCCTTCGCGCGTCACTCTCGAGGGGAGGCGTTGCGACAAGGCCAGACACTGAGCTCCGGGCTCCCTGAGATTGATGCGGCCCAGAGGCCACCCTCAGTTGTTTATCACCAGCGCGGAGCATAGCGCTTCCGTATGCGTACGGGCATAGCCGCTCCTCGGCAGTGTCGTCAGCCAGCGCGGAGCATGGTGCTTCCACTGGTACGTGGGAGGGGGCTCCCCTCCGGGAGGAGCCCCCGGGGCGTATACAGCCCCACCCTAACACGTGGCTGGCACGATAGGGCTTGACGAGGTGTATTTGAGCACCCGTGAGCCAGCGCAGGACTCACGGGGCCCTACCTCAAGGTGGGTTGCGCCTGGCTCTGGGCCTTATCTTCGAGTGCGTTCCTGCAAATTTGGCCAGATGCCAGTGCTCTACGTCTTCTCGGGCTGGTCTCAACCGTCGCTAGCATGCCCGGTCACGATGCCATGGACAAGACCAGAGGGTGAGGGCCGGAGAGCCGGTAGGAGCCCTGAGTCGCGATGCTCAGGCACCCCCCCTTTAATGCGCAAGCTGGGTTAGATGACGAAACTCTACATCCTCGGGTCCCGGCTCTCGGGCTGGTCTCAGCCGTCGCTGGCATGCCAGGTCACGATGTCATGGACAAGACC
>NC_041385.1:399805068-399837311 GCF_002162155.2 Triticum dicoccoides | reverse complement strand
CCTTTAACGCGCAAGCTGGGTTAGATGTTGAAACTCTACGTCCTCGGGTCTCGGCTCTCAGGCTGGTCTCAGCCGTCGCTGGCATGCCAGGTCGCGATGCCATGGATAAGACCAGAGGGTGAGGGCCGGAGAGCCGGTAGGAGCCCTGAGTCGCGATGCTCAGGCACCCCCCCTTTAACGCCCAAGATTCCGACACCCAGGAGAGAAAGACACCAAATAACAAGCATGGTGGATCGGAAGCATAGCCCTAAGATAAACGCAAGAAGGGTACATGCCGCTGGGTCAGGCCCGAGCGTCTTGGGGATGATGCAGCCCGAGGGGCGCCCCCAATAAGGTAAGCTAAGGACATGAAATAAAAAGGGATACATGCCGCAGGGACGGACCCATGCGGCCTGGGAATAATGCGGCCCTGAGGGCGCTCCCAGCCAGAAATGAAACTTAAAAGATATCACCTGATGATGTTGGGGACGAAGGGGTGTCGGTGTAGCAGACCTGGTGGGCTGCGGGAGCCGATCCTCACGAGCCCCCGGGCCCAGGGGCCTCAGGAGGCTCCGGAGGCGCTGGCGGCTCCTCACGGGACATCTCCATCTCCGCCAGGGCTGCGGCATGCCTGACCTCTTGCACCTCCAAGATGGCCCTCATGAGACGCTGGTGCGCCGCAGCCGCGTTCGGCAAGCCGTAAGGCATGCGCACGTAGCTGTGGGGCGGACCCTCGCAACGTCCCACTCGCGAGGGCCAGAGGCGCTCTTGAGACGCGGCTAGGTTGAGCCCCGGTATGTCGATGCAGACGCACAGCCCACCATCCTCACCTGGATGGGGGGCCACAGCGGGTAGGCGGCGGCTGCCTCTCATGACCCTTGACTCCTGTAACTCCCGAATGGCCTTGCTGACGAACTCCTGAGGGTTCGGCCCTCCTTGCCTTGCTCCTTCTTGAGGGAAACGTGCTTCTAAGCACGCCTCCACGTGGTGTCCAAGCGCCTCCCTCGTGACCTTGGCGAGGTCGGTGGCCCTCCAGGGGAGAGCCCCCAAGCCCTACCTGTGGAGGGCGCCGGGCGCGCTTCCCTATGCGATGGAAGGAGGCTCCCCCTGAGCAGGCGCGGGCCCTAAGGGGCCTGCCTCCTGAGGGGCTGGGCCAGACGATGTCTTCTTCTTCTTGGGGGCGGCCTCGGGAGGCCTCCTGCTGCCGCGGTCCGGGTCTTCCAGCGGTGCGGCCTGAAAGGCTCGCTCTAGGGAGCACACTACGTCTCTCTCTTCGCAGGGCACCGTGATGACCCCGCCGCTTCCTGGCATCTTGAGGACGTTGTAGCCATGGTGGGTTACGGCCATGAACTTGGCCAGCGCCGGGTACCCGAGGATGGCGTTGTACGGCAGGCGAATGTGGGCGACATCGAAGTCTATGAGCTCGGTGCGGTAGTTGTCACGTGCCCCGAAGGTGACAGGAAGGCGGACCTGCCCTATCAGGACCGTGGAGCCGTCGGTGACTCCGGAGAAGGGCTTGGTTGGCTGAAGCTGACTGTAGGGCACTTGAAGATTGTTGAACGTTTCCACAGATAGGACGTTGAGCCCTACCCCGCCGTCGATGAGGGTCTTGGTGACTAGCACATTGCTGATGATTGGGGAACAAAGCATCGGGAGGACTCCGGCTGTGCCCACGCACTTGAGCTGATCTGCTGAGCTAAACATGATGGCGCATGCCGACCACCTGAGAGGGCGCGTGGCCTCGAGCTTGGGGAGGACTGCATTCACTTCGCGGGCGAACTGCTTGAAGATGCGGTGAGAGGCTGGGGCTTGAGCTCCGCCCAGGATGCAGGCGATTGCGCGTGGCTCCTGGAAGCCCCCAGCCCCCTCGTCCTGATGATGGTCTTCATTTCTCCTTGGTTGCGGCGGCAGCGGAGGGAGGCCTGCGTTCCCTTGCGGGCGATCCTCGCGAGGCTGATCCCTCCAGCCTCCCTCGCGAGGTGGGTCCTGCCAGCGATCCTCGCGAGGTTGGTCGCGCCACCCTTGGCGCGGGCCGCGGTCTTCCCAACGTCCTGCATTCCTTCCTCCTCCTCGGCCGTAGCCCCGGTCGTTGTGGTCGGGACGTCTGCCGACCCTTCCTTCACGCATGGCCCGGAGCTCTTGGCATTCATTGGTGTTGTGGGTGTGGAGGTCGTGGTACACGCAGTACCGACTACCCTTGGAGGATTCGCACTGATCTCTGCCCTGCTTGGTGTCTGGCTCGGCCGCGAGTATGGCCTCTCCCTTGCGCTTCACGTCCTTGGCTTTGGGCTTCTTCTCTTCGGGGTCCGCGGCAGGCAGCTCGAGGAGGGAGAGGCACCCCTCCTCAGCCCTGGCGCACTTGGTCGCCAAGTTGAACAGCTCCAAGGAGGTGCACAGGTCTTCATGCATCGCCAGCTCCTCCTTCATCTTGACGTCGCGCACACCGTCGGAGAAGGCTGAGATGATGGCCTCCTCCGTCACCCTGGGGATCTTGAGGCGCGCATTGTTGAAGCGCTGGATGTACTTCTGCAGGGTTTCCCCTGGTTGCTGCTTGATACGGCGCATGTCGCTCACGGCGAGTGGTCGGTCACGAGTACCCTAGAAGTTGGCGATGAAGCGGGTGCGCATCTCGTCCCAGGAGGAGATCGTGCCTGGGGCCAGATTCAGGAGCCAGGTGCGGGCTCCGTCCTTGAGCGCCATGGGAAACCAGTTCGCCATGACCTTTTCGTCTCCGTTGGCAGCCTCGATGCCCAACTCGTAGAGTTGGAGGAACTCTGCAGGGTCAGCCATGCCGTCGTAGCGAGGGGGCAGGTCTGGCTTGAACTTGCCGGGCCACGTGACGCTGCGCAGCTCGGAGGTGAAGGCGCGGCAGCCCGCCGTGGCCACAGGGGGCCTTGGGCGACGGAGAGCTTGGTCCTGCGGGTCCCCATGCGCCGCGGCTGGGGGCAGCGCAGGGTCTTGATGTGCTGGAGCAAGGAGCGCTCGGGCAGCTTCTCGAGGGCGAGGGACTTCTTGGCAGCTCTACCCTTGCCGCGCTGGTGCCTGACGGAGCGGGTTCCGCCCAGGGGCTGCGCGCCTTGGGGCCAGGGCGCCTTCTTGAGGAGGAGGCGGCTGAGGCGCCCCAGGAGCTTCATTGCCCGCGCAGGGCGGGGTGCGGTGCAGCGAGAAGGACAGCGCGGGGGCGCCTCCGGCGGCGCGGTCGAGGTCGGTGACTCGGTCGAGCCATTCTTCATAGACGTCATCGATGGGGCGGTAGCACAGGAGCTCGTTTGTCGCGATGAGCGCAGCTCGGGCCTCCATGGCCGCACGGGGCGCGCGTGATGAAGAACCAGCGGGGGTGAGCGAGGGCGTGGCAGTGCAGCCATCCCGCCTCATGGATGGATGCTGGGATGATGCTTGCCGTTCGTTCCCCGCCGGGCCGATGGCGGCGTTGACGGCAGGTGAGGGGGAACGACGAGGGCGCCCGCCGACGGGAGCCGTCTGGGCGACATGGGAAGCGAGGGCGGCTCGGCGCTCGGCGCGAGCCCGATGAGCGTCACACGTGGATGCGGTGGTCGGAGAAGAACGAGACGACGGAAGGCAAATTCCGGCGCACCCCTACCTGGCGCGCCAAATGTAGGATTGCGGGTTCCGGCAGACCCTTGAGGTTCGAACACTAGGGTGCGCGCGGAGATTCAACCCTCTACCGGCTCGCTCCTCACCGAATCGCTAGGACCTAAACTACCAAACTGAACAGCACAAGAGACACAAGATTTATACTGGTTCAGGCCACCATTGTGGTGTAATACCCTACTCCAGTGTGTGGTGTGGTGGATTGCCTCTTGGGCTTGATGATGAACAATACAAGGCAGAACAGCCTCGTGAGGGTCTGTTCTTGGCTGGTACGACGAACTGCTGGGAGGAGTTCAATCGCTCAATCTACTGGTTTCTTGGTGAGGATCCCGATTGCTAGGTCAGGTCCAGATTCAGCTGCCTCTACCCTGGGGGTGGCTAGTCCTATTTATAGGCAAAGGCCCTGGGCCTCTTCCCAAATATTGAGCGGGAAGGGCGCCAACAATTGGCCATTTTGAAGGGGAACAGCGGGTACACTTATCCTGACTAAAGTTGGTCCTCGCATGTCAAAGGCTCTGGTGGTGACGCCGGCCTGGGCTCCACAATGACTTCCTTCCGGCCATTGGGCTGGTCTTGGTCTTGTTGCACCGAAATGGACGCCTTTGCTTGATGCTCTCGCCTACGCTTGCCCCCTTTGCACCAAAGAGGAAAGGAGGACACTGCGCGGGCTGGCGCCCGACTGGCACCCTTGGTCGTCATGGCTTGTGTCATGGGCACCTCGCGAGGTACCCCGCCTTGAACTCTCCGCCTCCTCATGAGCCAGCCTGACGAGGCCGTGCCTGAGGGAGCTCCTTGTCGTCCGCCCCGCGAGGCTTGGCCCCTCGCGAGGATCTTGAGCTTGCGTTGATGAAGATGGGCTGTGCTGGGCCTCCTTTGAGCCACGCCGCAGGCCGCAGGAAGGCAAGTCTGGGGACCCCCGTTCCCAGAACACCGACAGGAGTCCTAGAACTTAGAAGTGAAAATGCTTCCGCGGTCTCAAGAGATCAATTGCGGAATACCGTGCAAGGAGACAATTCTGTAGGTGTACAACTCTGCCAACTGAGCTGCTGTGATAGATTCTTTGATTGGAAGTAAATGAGCCACTTTTGTAAGCGTGTCGATGACAACGAAGATGGCATCATTCCCACGCTTGGACTTAGGGAATCTAGTGACAAAGTCCATCTCAATGTGATCAAACTTCCATTCTAGAATAGCAAGAGGTTGGAGGAGACCAGCTGGTTGTTGGTGTTCTACTTTCACCCTTCGACAAACATCACATTCATTCACGAATTGAGCAATTTCTTGCTTCATTCGAGTCCACCAATACGATTGCTTGAGGACATGGTACATCTTCGAACTTCCTAGATGAATGGAAAGGAGAGAATTGTGCGCTTCGTTCATTATGACCTTCCTTAGATCACCTTTAGGAACCACAATCCGGTCCTTGAAGAATAAGGTTTCCTTGACATCAATGCGATAGCACGTGTATTTGGATAAGCCCTTGGCAATACCGTGTTTCACCTTCTTCACCATGGCATCAAGCAGTTGTGCCTCACGGATTTGGTCTTCCAGAGTTGGAGTGACTTGAATTTTTGCAAGAAAACCTTTAGGAACAACTTGGAGGTTGAGTTTGTGGAAAGCTTCACAAAGATCAGGCTGGAATGGCTTGAGAATTAAGCTGTTGCAATAAGCCTTCCTGCTCAAAGCATCTGCAATCACATTCGCCTTGCCTGGAGTATGTTCAATACTCGGATTGTACTCTTGAATCATTTCGACCCAACAAGTTTGCCTGAGGTTGAGGTTGGGTTGAGTGAAGATATATTTGAGACTCTTGTGATCGGTGAAAATGTCCACTTGCCTTCCCAACAAGAGATGTCTCCATGTTACCAATGCATGGACAACTGCCGCCAACTCAAGATCGTGAGTGGGGTAGGTCCATTCGTTGGGCTTCAACTCACGAGAGGTATAGGCCACAACTTTCTTCTCTTGCATTAACACGGCACCGAGACCTTGCAAAGAGGCATCACAGAAAACTTCGAATGGCTTGGATTCGTCAGGTGGAGTCAAGACAGGAGCTGAGACTAGCTTCTCTTTGAGGGTGTTGAAAGCAACATCACACTCAGGAGTCAAGACATACTTGACATGCTTCTGGAGGAGGTTGGAAAGAGGATTTGCGATCTTAGAGAAATTCTCAATGAATCTTCGGCAATAGCTTGCAAGTCCAAGGAAACTGCGAAGCTGCTTTACTTTCCGAGGAGGTTCCCAATTCACAACTGCAGAAACCTTCTCGGGATTAACAGCAATGCCTTTGGCGGAGATGATGTGACCAAGGTAAAGAACTTCACCAAGCCAGAACTCACATTTGGAAAACTTCGCATAGAATTGATACTCGCTGAGCTTGTCGAGCACCAATCTCAAATGTTTGGCATGGTCCTTCTTATTCTTGGAGAACACCAAGATATCATCGAGATACACCAAGATGAATTCATTTGTGTAAGGGTTGAAGATGAAGTTCATCATGCGAGAGAAAGTTGGAGGAGCATTGACAAGGCCGAAAGACGTGATAGTATATTCATAAGAGCCAAAGCTTGTTCTGAATGCTGTCTTGGGGATATCTTGTTCACGAATGCGAATCTGATGATAACCCAGACGGAGGTCAAGCTTGGAGAACACCTTTGCACCTTTAAGTTGCTCAAATAGCTCATTGATGTTGGGAAGTGGGTACTTGTTCTTGATTGTCTTCTTGTTCAATGGATGGTAATTGACGCAAAGTCGGTCCGTGCCATCCTTCTTCTGGACAAAAAGAACACCACAACCCCATGGAGAGGAACTCGGTCTGATCAAACCGAGACGTTCTTATTCATCGAGCTGTTTCTTCAATTCCTTCAGCTCCTTTGGTCCAAGCTTGTATGGACGCTTGTAAACGGGTTCAGTACCAGGCCCAAGATCGATAACAAACTCAACTGGCCGGTGAGGAGGCATACCCGGAAGCTCTTCTGGAAAGACATCTTGGTACTCACAAACAACTAGAATCTGAGAGATTGCATCTAACTCGCCCTTCTCATTGAGAGAGAATAACCGAATGGTTTTGTCACGAGCGGCATAGATGATCACATCCTCAGAAGAGTGAGTCAATTGAATCTCCCTGGCAGCACAATCAAGTTTAGCATTGTGCTTAGAAAGCCAGTCAATCCCGAGAATTAGATCAATATCCGAGTCACCAAGAACAATTGGAGAAGACAGAAATTTATAATTGCCCATCTTGATACCAACATTCGGTATCCTCTGCATTACAAAGATAATCTCAGTACTATTTATGTTTTCATGCTTCTGAGATATTTTACATAATCACAATGAATATCAGAATGCGTGCATTAGAAGAATATTGTGGAACACTGCAAGGACTAACAAAATTGGCACCAATGCATTGAGTGACATTTTGGATGCAATGAAACTCATGGGCTCCCCACCTGCTGATTCTTGTTCAGAATATGATCCTAATGACTATTCTGACCTCGAGGAGTCGAGGGCAGATGGCCTGTCCTGTTCACCCATGAAGGTACCTATTCTAATTCGGCAAGGTTTTTATTGATTGCGCTTATCTTGCATAAGGTGTCTTGCATTTATTCTACTTTGTTGCACCGCCACCTGCTTTGTTTACTTATCATATATGTCAAGATGCCATACCCATCCATTATCAATACATATTACATCTGTCATCATGCCATGTTTTTCACTCAAATGTTGTTCTTGTGCATCAGACATCAAAAAGGAAGAGGGTGATTGCCGAATCTGAAGGAGCACCAGCAAAATCCTTGAAAAACGTGGTGGTGCCGGAGAAATCAGAGAGCACCCCACTTATACTAGCCCCACCACACAGGAATTGCACTCTAGCAAAAGGTATGCCGATTTCAGTTGCCATAGCACCAGCCATACCATAGAAAAATCCCACTCTAGCAAAAAGTACAGCAAGTCCACTCGCCGACGACCTATCCCAAGTTCAGAGACGACCAATTCCTGTAGATTGGAAGCCCATTCCAGTTATTCCCAGTTTAAAAGACAATGCTTTCAATGTTGTTAGGGACTACGTGCATATATACCCATCATGGGAAGACTATAGTGAAGACAAACACCATTTTCACATCTTCCTGTCCCACTTACGTGTAAGTGCTGTTATTCATGGTGATTATTTTCCTGTTTCTGCTGATTGAACACATCAATGATTTACATTACATTGTTGTAAGTAGGCGAGGGTCAATCTGGATAGTCATGACAAGCAAAGCTTGCTTGCGCTTTTCAAGGAAGCATTGCAGCAGTATTGGTGTTACATGAGGAAACCACACTTTGATGGCAAGTCTATAAACGGATTTCTGGTGAAGTCTCATGTGCTAAATTTAGAAGACTTTGAATGGAAAAACCTTGGTATGCACTGGTCTCATTCCCAAGATGAGGTACTGTCTATGATATCACATGACAATTTGAACTTCTACTTTTTCGCATGTGCCTTACGGATCTCTTTTGCAGGAAATCTGCTTGAAGAAGAATTCCGGTTTGAAAAGGACGACAGGATATCACAAATATGCTGGCCGCTGCTTTTCTCTTGTTAGTACATGTTGTCTTGTATCACTGTACTTGCACTGATTCCTGGTTCATTATGTGACATCAGTATTCATGATAGCTTGCTTATCAATTGTTCACTCCAAATTATCCGATCTATATTAATGGTTACGTTAGTGTAGAATATATCCAATGCCAATGAAAAAGTTTAGCTCTGCATTGTTCTTGTAAGTACCTACTGTCCTTTATCAGTGTACTTATATTGACAGCTAGTTGTTTATGTACCATCACTCTGCAGCTTATTTTCCTTTGCCCTCCATTTTCTACACATCAGATCTATATTTACTCTTACCATAAGGTTGGATAACACCGATGGTACTGAAGAAGATTAGCTCTGCATTGCCCTTGGTTGTACCTTTTGCGATCGTTGTACTTACATTTATAGATACTTGGTTATGTAGCATCACCCTTCATCTTATCTTAAATATTCTCCATTTTTTATTATATTATCACATCTATATTTACTCTTAACAAAATGTAGAATAAAGGCAGTGCTTATGAAGAAGATTTTGTGGTAAACTTCTTGAATCCCCCCCCCATCAGCATGGACAAGGGCTTTATAGAGCCGGTCTTCACCACTAATGTAAGTTTGTCCTTCTTAAGCCTTCAAACTTTGTTGTGTATATTTGGTTAGGCATGGCTGCAACAACTATTTATTTTTGGTGTTTGCATGAAATTGCATGTTTAAAGTTTATTATGTAGTTCATAAACAAAAGTTTGTCCTCCTCAATTTAAGTTTTCAGTTGTACAACCAAGCTCCTTCGTCATACCATGTAAATTAAACTATACAGAGCAAGTGATCTTCTTTTGCACTACATGTATGCTTTTGTTATTGATCCGTAATCCAGTGGTGTGGTGAACCTACCCAGTACGGCACAATTTCATATTCTGCAATGTCTTAACTATGAACAATGTCATATCATTCTACTATTATTTAAACCGTCTCTTTATTTGCCAATCTGAAATGGGATAAATTGACAGCACACTAACCATTTATACTTATGAGTTCTTGATCTATAATCCAGTGGTGTCGCGAAGCTGCCAACTCCTTCACAATGTCATTTCCTGCCATGTCTTAACTTGAACAATACCATATTGTATTAATGCTATTTTAAACTGTGTCACTTTATTCGTCAATAAGAAATGTGATGAATTGTCAGCACTGATACTTATATGTGCAAAACCTGTCATTTGTCTGCTTGTTTCTCTTTCAGAGTGAGGAGGATATAAGCGTCAAACAAGCGCAGTCTCATCAGCTTGCTCAGCTAGTTGCGTTGCAGCTCCCGAGCAGGGCTAACCTTTCTTGAACTCTATTGAAGTGTTGTTGGTTTTGTATATTATTTTTTCAGCATGTTTATTTGCACTAGTGGTGATCTTTGATGCCTAGTGTATGTAATCTGCTGTCTGCTTGTGCTTTATTATCATAGTGGCGAACTTTGATGCCTAGTGGATGTAATATGCCATGATTTCTTTATTGTATAGTCTAGGTTTTTTCTTATTCACGATGCTGCGGTTATTTTACTGTATATATATCATGTCTTCGCTCCATGAAAAGTAAACTGGCCAAACCGTAAAATTATGGTACATAATCGGGTCGTCATGCAAATCACTATGTATGGGCCGCATCATGGGCCCAATCATCTTGGTCCGTTAATAGGCCTAAATGTAAACTGGCCCACTAGTAGTTTCGGGCCTTTAATAGGCCGAGTAAACCGTCGGCCCTATTTTTGCAAGAAAATTCAATGGGCTTTTAGAAGTCTCAAAAGAAGGTTGCGCCTGAAACGTGCGGGACAGCTCACGGGCCGACAGCAGGCCGAAATAGACCCCATGTCACATCCCTAGTTCTGGTATGCAGTAGGCTAGCCCTTCATGTGTGCATCATGTTTAACTTTTGAATGAACTTGAAATGGGGATTGCTCAAACCCTAGCATTAAAGGAATTCACTAGGTTCACCTAAAATACTTTCAGTAAGTCCAAATGGCTTTCAAAAATGTTCATGATTTTTGACAAAGGTGAAAAACCTCTACCAAAAATGATGCCAATATTTTTGGGCCATTATGGATTTTTGAATAATCCATATTGTATTTGAATTGGGGCATTTAAATACTATTAATATTTTTAAATGCTCCAACAATTCTGAAAATAGTTAAGGGCCTCTGTAATAATTCATTTAATGCCCACAATTATTTGCAGGATTTATTAAAATGATTTGGGCTATAAACTAAATCAGAAACAAACTACAGAAATAGAAAAGAGAAACAAAATAGAAAAAAAGGGGAGAGAGGCTTACCTGGGCCACTTACCAGCTGGCCCAGTAGTTCGGCCCAGCTGACTGGCCACGCCATTCGTCCCTCTCCTCTCGCCAGAAGGACAGCAAGCGTGGCCGACGCGCGCGAGCACGCGCCTCGCCAGCTCCTGCTTGCCGCCGAGGGTCTGGATGCCTCTCCCGAGCGCCACGCAACCCTCTAGCCCTCCTACTCTCCCCGTGCCCCTCTCCTCTCTCTCCCCGGAACGCTCTCCCCCTCCTCTGTTCTCCTCACCGAACGCGCCCGCCACCGCCGACGAGAACCACCGTGGCCACCGGCCACCCCACGCCTCGCCTAAGCGCCAAGAAGCTCCGCCTCGTCCCCCTCTTCCTCCTCACCAAGACGGAAGGCGCTGGAAGCCCTGGATGCCGCCAGCTTCGCCGTTCCCCTCCTCGGCCACCGCGGATCGCCTCCGTCAAATCCGTCCCCGTCCGGCCTCCCTCAAGCTCGCCGTCCACCTCTACAGGGTCTACGTGAGCTCTCCGTCCGTTTCCCCCTCTCTATTTCGTCGTTCGCGCGCCGTAGCTAGGTTATCTACCAAGGCCGAAACCCCACCGCCGCCGGCCATGTCGCCGCCGTCGCTCTAGCTAGCGCAGCTCGCGTCCGACCTCAGGCCCGTGCTCAGGAGCTCCCCAGAAGGCCAAGTCCACCACCTGTTTCCCCTCCCGTGCACCCTAGTGCTGAAACCGCTGAGACCCGAACTCCGGCCGCCGCCTTTGAGCTCGCCGCCGTCGATATAGGTCGCCCCCGGCGTAACTGACTGCACCACTCGACGCGCTGGATCACCAGCTACCCGTATGTGGTCTCCTCCGCTCGTTTGGACGCCGGAGCGCGAAACCCGAGCCCCTCCAGAGTGCCTCCGCCGCGTTCTGGTCGCCGTCGGCGTAACTCCGGTGACGCTGACGTGGCAGTTCCATTAGCCGCTAATGACCACTCTAAACACCCCCTTGAGCCACTTCCATGTGCGCCCCAAGCCTAATTAGATTAGTTTAATTTTTCTGTTTAGATTAGTGCTAACCTGTGGACCCCACGTGTCAGATTTTGACTTAGTCAAGTCAACATTGACCGGTCCCACATGTCATCCACCTAAACCAGCCTGAGACGCTGACCAGTGGGACCCAGGGCCAGGTTTGACCTGGTCGACGCCTTTGACCTGCTGACGTCACACTGACATCATGCTGACGCAGTTAACCATTTTCTGGATTTAAAATAATTCAGGAAATTTCAGAAAATTGTAAAAACTTCTAAAATTCATAGAAATTCAACCGTAACTCCAAATGAAATAATTTATATATGAAAAATTATCAGAAAAATTCAAGGAATCCATCTGTACCATTTTCATGCATGTTTGAACAATGTTTGTCCTCTGTTTTGGACAAAACAAATAAAGGGCATTTAAATAATCATATATGGAGTTGGAGTTTGAATCATGTATTCAAACCAACTTCATTTAAATCATAGCTAAGTGCATTAGCCCAAAACACATTCATATTGCCATGTCATAGCATGCATCATATTGTGCATTGCATTGATCGTGTTTCTTCTATGTTTGCCGGTGTTGTTCCCCCTCGGTAGACATTGTACCGACGATGTGATCGTTGACACTGATGAAGACTCAATGCTATCTTCAGAAGTGCCAGGCAAGCAAAACCCCTTGTTCATTCCGATACAATCCCACTCTCTCACTCCTGCTCTCTTTTACTGCATTAGGGCAACAACGATTCAACTGTTACTTGCTGCGGTAGCTGAACCCCTTTATCCTTTGCATGACCTGTCATTCCACAGTAAATAGATGAAACCCACTAGCATGAGTAGGAGTTGTTTGAGCCCTGTTGTGCCTACTCATTCATGCTTGTTGGTCATGCCTGCTACTGCTTAGAGTTGAGTCAGGTCTGATTCATCAGGGGTGAATCAGAGGTGTGTGACCATGTCCTTCTGTGTGTGAGCTAAGTGTGTGAACACAATTTGGTAAAGGTAGCGGTGAGAGGCCATGTAGGAGTACATGGTGGGTTGTCTCATTGCAGCCGTCCTCAGGAACTGAGTTCTGTGTTTGTGATCCATGATTCAGCTACTATCACGCATTGGGCCCGAAACCAATGGACCCTCTCGGCTTCTTAATCACCCTTGTCCTCTGTCCAGGAGTTGTAAGTAGTTTCTGGTGTTTGTAGTATGCTGGAGGCCGTGGGCAGCGCTGACCGGAGGGGTGGGCTGTGATGCGGTAGGCACGTGGCCGGGTATACCGGGCGCCCGTTTGGTGTCACGGAACCCTGTTCACATCATTTGGGGCTGTGAGCGAAACTCCGGTCGGATCTCCTCATGGATGGAACCCGAATAGGCGATAAACCTGGACTAGAGACTCGAGTGTTTAGGTAGGCCGTGGCCGACACCCACGTTGGGCTTCCGCTTGAAGGTTGCCGAGTACATGTCGTGTAAACGGCGGTAAGTGGTGAGAGCGTGTGTGAAGAAGTACACCCCTGCAGGGTTAACATCATCTATTCGAATAGCCGTGTCCGCGGAAAAGGACTTCTGGGTTGCTTATATCAGTTCATAGACAAGTGAAAGTGGATACTCTAAAATACGCAAGATAGGCGTGAGTGCTATGGATGGCGTTCTCGTAGGGAGACGGGAGCGGATCCATAGTGGTGTATTGGTTGGTGAATATGTGGACTCGTGTGCGCCACCTCAAAAGAGTTGCTTGCAGTCATAGTTTAGGATAGCCACCGAGTCAAAGCTGGCTTGCTGCGATTAAACCCCACCATCCCCTTTGTTGATAATGATGCATATGTAGTTAGTTCTGATGTAAGTCTTGCTGGGTACATTTGTACTCACGTTTGCCTATTTTATGTTTTTGCAGAGAGACTTCGGTCTCGCTAGTAGTTCCACGTGGACTTCGACGTTTAGCTTGATACCTCAGCTACGATCTTGTGCCCTCGGCAGGATCTGGTAGATAGTCAGGCTTCTCAGCCTCTTTCATTTGTAGATGTCTGTACTCAGACATATTAGCTTCCGCTTGTGCTTTGATCTGTATGCTCTGAATGTAGGGTCATGAGACCCCTGTTTGTACTATCTCGCTACTCGGAGCCTATTGATTAAATACTTGAGTCATAGAGTCATGTTGTGATGCCATGTTGTATCTGCACATATCGAGCATATTGTGTGTATGTTATTGAAATGCTTGGTATGTGTGGGATCTGACTATCTAGTTGTTTATCTTTAGTAGCCTCTCTTACCGGGAAATGTCTCCTAGTGTTTCCACCGAGCCATGGTAGCTTGCTACTGCTCTGGAACACTTAGGCTGGCCGGCATGTGTCCTTCTTCATTCCTGTGTCTGTCCCTTCGGGGAAATGTCACGCGATGAATACCGGAGTCATGTTAGCCCGCTACAGCCCGGTTCACCGGAGTCCTGCTAGCCCAGTGCTACAGCCTGGATTCACCCGCTGATGACCGACACGTTCGATGCTGGTTCATGGATGCCTGTCCCTATAAGTTTGTGCCACTTTGGGTTTACGACTAGCCATGTCAGCCCGGGCTCCTTATCATATGGATGCTAGCGACACTATCATATACGTGTGCCAAAAGGCGCAAACGGTCCCGGGCAAAGGTAAGGCGACACCCGTGGGAATACCGTGCGTGAGGCCGCAAAGTGATATGAGGTGTTACATGCTAGATCGATGTGGCATTGAGTCGGGGTCCTGACAGCATTGGTATCAGAGCTTGACTGCCTGTAGGATTACCAAGCCAAACTGGTCGAAGTCGAGTCTAGAAATGCTTTAGTTATGTAAGGGAATTGATTGTGGGATGGAACGTAAGGCTCTTTTTACTCCTTATACCTCATGGCCTTCTGATCTGAGTCATCCTCTTCTCTTCTACAGGGTTTAAGAACTAGGCCTTCTCATCTATCTATCAGGATGACGTGTTACCAATCCATAGACTTATAGAATTGTTGGACTTAAGCCTTTGTTCAGTTTCTACTACTTCCGTATGTTAATTATTGATCTCGAAACCTTGATATTGTGCTTCTGAGTGGTTATGCCACCATTTTGTAGTATGTCTCCAAACTTTTTGAGCATTTACAGCTGTTATGCTGTCCGAGTCATCCCAGGTTTCTGAACAATCTGATGCACTTGCAAATCCTTTCCCTCTGGTTTTATGTTCCTTTGGGCCAGGTTAATCACACCAATTGCTGAGTTGAGGTATTCTACTGCCTCGACATATATGTTGGAATTATTATTATGACCCTAGGTGTCCTAGGGGATCATCTAGTAATCTAGCCATGATTTGTGTCCAAGTGTGATAATTCTGGCCTTCATTCTCGAAAGCATCCCGTGATGTTATTAGTTAGTAGGTATTCTATTCATGGGTTCTTGAACCCGAGATTCACTCTACTTACTTCATGTTGATAGTGTTTGCTAGTTCCTTTAGGATATTAGTAACTTTGCGATAGTCTTCGAGGTCCGTGGTATTTTCCTTCTTCCAAATACTATGAACCACTTATGGCAGATGTTTATTGGATCAAAAGATCACAATTAGAGTACTCCTGAGGAGATCTCCATTCATAAATCGTGACTCTGCCAGTCCTACCTCTCTGCATGGGTTATCTGGAAGAAATGTTGATCTCGCTCGACATACTAACCTATGCATCCACAACTCAGAAAATTATATGTTCCTTTGAGTTGTTCTCTTTAGTTGCATTCTGACCCTCGTCTATCAATTGATAGTCCAGAGTATGCGTGCATTCGTTTATCGAGGCCTATTACTCTTGTGGTCCGTCAAGCCATTCTATTCCGGAATAACTAGGAAAAACAAACTCCAGTACCTTGTCCATTTCCAGGATTGGGTCAAAGCAGTCGTACTCCACAGATCAAATTGCTAATCTTGCTTTTGCTCTGTTCCACCTTAGAGTATTACCATCTTTATATCAAGAGTGTCATGGGAATTGCACACCATCCTATGAACTCTTGACACAGTGATACCTCTCTCCATCATTATTCATTTCTCGGTTCCCGTGTTGTTGCAACCGGAATGTCGACAAGTGAATCGTGATGTGTGAAATCAATACTCCTAGAATACTATTGCTTGGTAGTTAAAGGACAAAACTTTCACTCTTAGCGTGTTGGTTATTGAATCATCATTCTAAGACTGATTGTGCTACCTAGTCCTTGTTCTCGGTGCACTCCTCGATCGATGAGTTAGGATTATTTCAAATCTTCGCTCTATTGATCATATCGTCTTGCCTCAAAAAGCAAGATTGTTCTCGAGCTTAGTAACATATCGGTGGTTCGTGATTTTCCAAATATCTTCACGGAAGTATCACCAGGTTGTCGCCTGACCGCTATGTTGAGTTCGTGATCAAGTTGGTTTCTTGTAAACTAGCCATTCTCCAAGAATCTGTGTTGCATACCCCTGAGTTGGTTGGTCAAGCTAAACAACAACTTGGAGAGTCGGGAGATAAAAGCTTGCCTGGCTTAGTTCATTTTAAGGGATATCCTTTTGTGTGTGTTGAAGAAAGATGATATCTTCATCAATTGATCCTTGAGACCAGTTGCTGGAGCTATTGTCTTGCCAAAACTTTGATTTGAGTGTGGGCTATTCTCAAATCAAATCAGAACCAACAATGTTCGTAATGTTGTCTTACTCGTGGATTTTCCTCGAGCATACACCATTATATCTTTTGGGTCTGACCAATACTATCACCTTGTTCACATAGTTATGGAATTCCATCTCCATGGAAATCCCGATAACTTGTTGTTGAGCCCATCAGCAGCATTTTGTCTCATCCATGATTCGTGTTGAACATCCAGCTAGTGTTGGAAACTTTTATAAGCATTATCTTCATGTCCCGTGCATGAAGCATATGTTCGGATGTAAGAAGTGACTTCCTCCAGTTCATGTGCATTTGATGCAAGTTGCCGCCGTGGATTTGAGAAAGTCAATGTTGCTTCCTTTGGAATCGTCTCAAATCATTCATGCATACGTGTGAATTATTCTGTGGTTCGAAGACTTGCAACCTTCATTCCATATGTAGCCCTAGCACACCAAGCCACTGATTGATTTGTTCAAGGAGAAGAAGTCTCTTCTTAAGAGCAAGACTTATGCGAGAACTTCGATATCCTCGATGATGGTTCCCCACCGGAACTCGGTAGTGTTTTATTGTAAGACTACCATGTGGACACGCTTGTCTCGGACAACGTGTTCACATGTTTGTAGCAAGACCAGCTCATATTTTGGAGCTTGCTATCGTAGTCCATTTTCCGAGAATCTCGCAACGTCATCTCGTCGATTTGTGTTGCAAACTTTAATTTTTCTTTCTAGACTGGATGAGTCTGGAATATTCTGACACCAACCAGATCTGAATCTCAGGCAGATATGATGGTTGGAACATTTCCCAAGAACTATAATATTGGTCTCGCGATAACCGGTAAAGTGGATGTCGTGGCCAACACACCCCGCCGGAAGACCTGTTATTGTAGTATCTTGATTGAGAAAGTTGGCCACCTCCCCATAAGGACTTCGTAGGATTTACTCCCTAGCTATGCCTTATGATTTTTGTGTTTCCGAAGTACGACCTTTACTTGATGTTCTAGATACCAGACCATTTTAAGGAATGGGATACGCTAGTACATCAAGGAGAACATTAGAAGCGGAGTGCTAAATGTCTCTTGGTCGATCATCTAGATTTCGTTCCCTTGGCTTAGCTAAGGTGAAATCCGAGAAAGTGTTATCCTCCTTTGCATCTGCATCGTCCATCGCTATTCATCATGGTAGTATGTTGTGTGGTCAGCACCCTTGACATGGATGTTGGTGAAACCCTGATGATTATGGAAATGCTCAAGTTCCTGAGAGCACACTCAAGCGCTAGGTGTTATCATCGGCACTAACTGGGATTGCTCTCAGTTTCTTCGGTTATGCTATAACCATTCCAACAGTGGATTCAATCTCTACTCTTGAGCTTCTCCCCAGTTACTAGAATCATTCCTTGTGTTGTTTTCAACAAGGTAATCCACATCATCCATTCTGGCCCGGGAATGTCATCCCACCGAACTCCTCCAAATGATCGATTGTGATTTGCCTTAGGCTAATATAGAGAGTCTCAATGATCTCTATATCAAAGGTAATTCTTTTTGCCACTTACGGGGGATATATTCTACGAGTTACCTTTCCTAAGGTGTCTCGTTGTGGAATCATGGCAACTATTTTCCTCGCTACTTTGAAACCTCATCAAACAGTTCCTTTCGTCCTTCATGATGAGTGTTTTGCCTCTCAGCTCAAGAGATGTTCTACATCTCATTCCGTGAGTTGATCTTGTGATCATTAAAATGATCCATCCTTGTAGAGTGTTTCTGTCCTCGTGTTGGATGAAAATTTCAAAAGCAAAGACGTCAAGATCAATTGGAGCACTGAATCAGCATCCTCGAGAAGGACAATTGGATCGTGAAGTTTGAGCTGGCTTAGTGTCCCCTTGTCTTCTTACCTCACGACCTGAATCTCGGGACGAGATTCTTGTTTAGTGGGGGCGAGTTGTCACATCCCTAGTTCTGGTATGCAGTAGGCTAGCCCTTCATGTGTGCATCATGTTTAACTTTTGAATGAACTTGAAATGGGGATTGCTCAAACCCTAGCATTAAAGGAATTCACTAGGTTCACCTAAAATACTTTCAGTAAGTCCAAATGGCTTTCAAAAATGTTCATGATTTTTGACAAAGGTGAAAAACCTCTACCAAAAATGATGCCAATATTTTTGGGCCATTATGAATTTTTGAATAATCCATATTGTATTTGAATTGGGGCATTTAAATACTATTAATATTTTTAAATGCTCCAACAATTCTGAAAATAGTTAAGGGCCTCTGTAATAATTCATTTAATGCCCACAATTATTTGCAGGATTTATTAGAATGATTTGGGCTATAAACTAAATCAGAAACAAACTACAGAAATAGAAAAGAGAAACAAAATAGAAAAAAGGGGAGAGAGGCTTACCTGGGCCACTTACCAGTTGGCCCAGCAGTTCGGCCCAGCTGACTGGCCACGCCAGTCGTCCCTCTCCTCTCGCCAGAAGGACAACACGCGTGGCCGACACGCGCGAGCACGCGCCTCGCCAGCTCCTACTTGTCGCCGAGGGTCTGGATGCCTCTCCCGAGCGCCACGTAACCCTCTAGCCCTCCTACTCTCCCCGTGCCCCTCTCCTCTCTCTCCCCGGAACACTCTCCCCCTCCTCTGTTCTCCTCACCGAACGCGCCCGCCGCCGCCGACGAGAACCACCGTGGCCACCGGCCACCCCACGCCTCGCCTAAGCGCCAAGAAGCTCTACCTCGTCCCCCTCTTCCTCCTCACCAAGACGGAAGGCGCCGGAAGCCCTGGATGCCGCCAGCTTCGCCGTTCCCCTCCTCGGCCACCGCGGATCGCCGCCGTCAAATTCGTCCCCGTCCGGCCTCCCTCAAGCTCGCCGTCCACCTCTACAGGGTCTACGTGAGCTCTCCGTCCGTTTCCCCCTCTCTGTTTCGTCGTTCGCGCGCCGTAGCTAGGTTATCTACCAAGGCCGAAACCCCACCGCCGCCGGCCATGTCGCCGCCGTCGCTCTAGCTAGCGCAGCTCGCGTCCGACCTCAGGCTCGTGCTCAGGAGCTCCCCAGAAGGCCAAGTCCACCACCCGTTTCCCCTCCCGTGCACCCTAGTGCCGAAACCGCTGAGACCCGAACTCCGGCCGCCGCCTTTGAGCTCGCCGCCGTCGATATAGGTCGCCCCCGGCGTAACTGACTGCACCACTCGACGCGCTGGATCACCAGCTGCTCGTAGGTGGTCTCCTCCGCTCGTTTGGACGCCGGAGCGCGAAACCCGAGCCCCTCCAGAGTGCCTCCGCCGCGTTCTGGTCGCCGCCGGCGTAACTCCGGTGACGCTGACGTGGCAGTTCCATTAGCCGCTAATGACCACTCTAAACACCCCCTTGAGCCACTTCCATGTGGGCCCCGAGCCTAATTAGATTAGTTTAATTTTTCTGTTTAGATTAGTGCTAACCTGTGGACCCCACGTGTCAGATTTTGACTTAGTCAAGTCAACATTGACCGGTCCCACATGTCATCCACCTAAACCAGCCTGAGACGCTGACCAGTGGGACCCAGGGCCAGGTTTGACCTGGTCGACGCCTTTGACCTGCTGACGTCACACCGACGTCATGCTGACGCAGTTAACCATTTTCTGGATTTAAAATAATTCAGGAAATTTCAGAAAATTGTAAAAACTTCTAAAATTCAAAGAAATTCAACCGTAACTCCAAATGAAATAATTTATATATGAAAAATTATTAGAAAAATTCAAGGAATCCATCTGTACCATTTTCATGCATGTTTGAACAATGTTTGTCCTCTGTTTTGGACAAAACAAATAAAGGGCATTTAAATAATCATATATGGAGTTGGAGTTTGAATCATGTATTCAAACCAATTTCATTTAAATCATAGCTAAGTGCATTAGCCCAAAACACATTCATATTGCCATGTCATAGCATGCATCATATTGTGCATTGCATTGATCGTGTTTCTTCTGTGTTTGCCGGTGTTGTTCCCCCTCGGTAGACATTGTACCGACGATGTGATCGTTGACACTGATGAAGACTCAATGCTATCTTCAGAAGTGCCAGGCAAGCAAAACCCCCTTGTTCATTCCGATACAATCCCACTCTCTCGCTCCTGCTCTCTTTTACTGCATTAGGGCAACAACGATTCAACGGTTACTTGCTGCGGTAGCTGAACCCCTTTATCCTTTGCATGACCTGTCATTCCACAGTAAATAGATGAAACCCACTAGCATGAGTAGGAGTTGTTTGAGCCCTATTGTGCCTACTCATTCATGCTTGTTGGTCATGCCTGCTACTGCTTAGAGTTGAGTCAGGTCTAATTCATCGGGGGTGAATCAGAGGTGTGTGACCATGTCCTTTTGTGTGTGAGCTAAGTGTGTGAACACGATTTGGTAAAGGTAGCGGTGAGAGGCCATGTAGGAGTACATGGTGGGTTGTCTCATTGAAGCCGTCCTCAGGAACTGAGTTCTGTGTTTGTGATCCATGATTCAGCTACTACCACGCATTGGGCCCGAAACCAATGGACCCTCTCAGCTTCTTAATCACCCTTGTCCTCTGTCCAGGAGTTGCAAGTAGTTTCTGGTGTTTGTAGTATGCTGGAGGCCGTGGGCAGCGCTGACCGGAGGGGTGGGCTGTGATGCGGTAGGCACGTGGCCGGGTATACCGGGCGCCTGTTTGGTGTCACGGAACCCTGTTCACATCGTTTGGGGCTGTGAGCGAAACTCCGGCCGGATCTCCTCATGGATGGAACCCGAATAGGCGATAAACCTGGACTAGAGACTCGAGTGTTTAGGTAGGCCGTGGCCGACACCCACGTTGGGCTTCCGCTTGAAGGTTGCCGAGTACATGTCGTGTAAACGGCGGTAAGTGGTGAGAGAGTGTGTGAAGAAGTACACCCCTGCAGGGTTAACATCATCTATTCGAATAGCCGTGTCCGCGGAAAAGGACTTCTGGGTTGCTTATATCAGTTCATAGACAAGTGAAAGTGGATACTCTAAAATACGCAAGATAGGCGTGAGTGCTATGGATGGCGTTCTCGTAGGGAGACGGGAGCGGATCCATAGTGGTGTATTGGTTGGTGAATATGTGGACTCGTGTGCGCCACCTCAAAAGAGTTGCTTGCAGTCGTAGTTTAGGATAGCCACCGAGTCAAAGCTGGCTTGCTGCGGTTAAACCCCACCATCCCCTTTGTTGATAATGATGCATATGTAGTTAGTTCTGATGTAAGTCTTGCTGGGTACATTTGTACTCACGTTTGCCTATTTTATGTTTTTGCAGAGAGACTTCGGTCTCGCTAGTAGTTCCACGTGGACTTCGACGTTTAGCTTGATACCTCAGCTACGATCTTGTGCCCTCGGCAGGATCTGGTAGATAGTCAGGCTTCTCAGCCTCTTTCATTTGTAGATGTCTGTACTTAGACATATTAGCTTCCGCTTGTGCTTTGATCTGTATGCTCTGAATGTAGGGTCATGAGACCCCTGTTTGTAGTATCTCGCTCCTCGGAGCCTATTGATTAAATACTTGAGTCGTAGAGTCATGTTGTGATGCCATGTTGTATCTGCACATATCGAGCATATTGTGTGTATGTTATTGAAATGCTTGGTATGTGTGGGATCTGACTATCTAGTTGTTTATCTTTAGTAGCCTCTCTTACCGGGAAATGTCTCCTAGTGTTTCCACCGAGCCATGGTAGCTTGCTACTGCTCTGGAACACTTAGGCTGGCCGGCATGTGTCCTTCTTCGTTCTTGTGTCTGTCCCTTCGGGGAAATGCCACGCGATGAATACTGGAGTCCTGTTAGCCCGCTACAGCCCGGTTCACCGGAGTCCTGCTAGCCCAGTGCTACAGCCTGGATTCACCCGCTGATGACCGACACGTTCGATGCTGGTTCATGGATGCCTGTCCCTATAAGTTTGTGCCACTTTGGGTTTACGACTAGCCATGTCAGCTCGGGCTCCTTATCATATGGATGCTAGCGACACTATCATATACGTGTGCCAAAAGGCGCAAACGGTCCCGGGCAAAGGTAAGGCGACACCCGTGGGAATACCGTGCGTGAGGACGCAAAGTGATATGAGGTGTTACATGCTAGATCGATGTGGCATTGAGTCGGGGTCCTGACACCCCAGCCCATGATTGTGCTAATCACATGACGGGCCGTTAACAGGCCAAAATTGTCTCGGTCCTTGTTTGGCCCAATCAGATTATCGGTTGTGAGCAGACCAGATGCAAAGTGGGCCATAGTTAGGCCCAACTATATGAAGGGCTTTTAACAAGCCGAAATAAATATAGGGCAGAAATGTTAAACGGGCCTTTAACATGCCGAAACTAATATCAAGCCATATTACTAAATGGGCCTTTAGCAAACAGAAATCCTAACCGAGCCTCAAGTGGGCCCAAAAGCACAGGGCCCAGTTGACGGGCCGAATCTGATATGGGACATGATTTAGCCCAAAGGCTCTTAAAGGGCCAGATCTGATATGGGATGTAATATGGCCCAGAACGTGGTAAGCTATTAATGGGCTCGATCTCATATGGTCCCTTATTAGGCCCAAAACATGGCAGGCTGTTAATGGACCGGATCAAATATGGGCCGGCATTTGGCCCAAAACATGGTAGCCTGTTAACGGGCCAGCCCACTAGTGTCTTCAAAATCTTGTGGGCCTTTAGCTGGGCCAGCCCATTATGTTTTGTAAAATCTTGTGGGCCTTTAGCTGGGTCGGCCCATTATGGTCTGCAAAATCTTATGGGCCTTTAGCTGGGTCGGCCCATTATGGTCTGCAAAATCTTGTGGGCCTTTAGTTGGGTTGGCCCATTTAATCTTTATGGGCCACTTTTGGCCCTTTCCACGTGTCAGCATATCATAGGCGCATCTCGCCCATTGGATGAGTGACATCTATGCCAATGTGGAGCTGACACGTGGTTCCGTCGGCCAATGAGAATTTTACACGTGGAAAATCACCATTGGTCTGTTAGCGGGTTATCGGACCCGATAGTTTAACGGTGACCCGTTACAGTGGATGCCACATGTTGGTTACCCTTGATGAAAGCACTTCTATGACTCGGCATTTATCGTCATGGAAGTGGACACTTCCATGATGATGATTTTGGTATTGTCATGGAACACTTCTACGACATCACAGGTATGACTATCTTGATTCTGTCATAAAATCGTCATGGATGTACATGCATGACAGAAAAGATGACCTACTGTGACAAACACATATCATCATGGAAGTGTATTTTTTTGTAGTGCATGTTGGCGTCCCCGGGCATCTCAAGAATAACAAAGTTCGTTAAGATAGTAACATTTGCAACTACAACATGCACATCCTCACAAATACGATAGGTATAGTAGTTGATTTATCAGCCATTTGCAAAGAGATTTCAGTAGGTGTCAACTTATTCAAATCAAGTCTTCTATATAAAGAGAAATACATAACCCTGACACCAGCTCCCAAATTACATAAATCAGTTTTGACATAACTTCTTTTAATGGAGCATGGTATAGTTAGTATTCCTGGATCTCCTAGCTTCATATGTACTCCACCCTTAAAGTACAAGCATCGTGGAAATTTCAGCTTCAGGTATCTTTCTTTTATTAGTGACAATATCTTTCATGTATTTAGCATATGGAGGCATTTTCAAAATATCAGTCAAGTGAGTGCACAAAAAGATAGGTCTAAGCATTTCAACAATGCGCTCAAAATCCTCCTCATCCTTATTTTTTGGAGGCTTACTAGGAAAAGGAATGGGTTTCTGAACCCATGGTTCTCTTTCTTTACCATGTTTTCTAGCAATGAAATCTCTTTTATCATATCTTTTATTCTTAGGAGGTGGGTGTGACGCCCGGGTACTTAGGCTACAATGATCCTCTGCTAGTGTTGCCACGTCGCCTCGAATTATAGTTGCTAATCTCGAGTTAGTTCAAAACGGTTTCGAAATTCAATTCAAAATTATGATGGCGATAAAAGTTTTCAAAAGTTAAAACTAAAATGTTCGGGGGTTGTCAAATATTAAAAAGTTAATTATGGTGGAGTAAACACATTTTTATAAAATGTCTAAGTTGTTAAAATGAACTAAAACAGAAAAGGAAAAATAAGAAAAGAAAGCAAACAAAACAAATAGAAAAAAAGGAGAAAACCCCCCAGGCCAACTGGGCCTCGGCCCAGCCAGTGGCCTGCCAGGCCGGCCCAACTGGCCCAGCCGGCCACACCTTATCCCCACTCCCCATCGAACCCTAGCCTCGTCACCGCACTCCCCCCCCCACGACGCGCCCTCCCCCCCGATCCAGATCAGATCGGGCTCGACGCCGCTCGACGCCACACCGCCGCCACACGACGCCGCCCGGAGCTCGCCCCCTCCCCACGCCAGGAGCACCGCCGCCTCGACCTCCCATTCGCCGGACCCTCCTCGCCGGACTGCTCCTCTCCGCCGCTCGTCCCCGTCGTCCTCCCCAACCTCCACCGAGCACGTTGCCCAGTCCCTACACTCCCGGTGAGGCCCCCGGCTTCCTCTCTCTCCCTCGCCCCGTGCTCATTCCCTCCCCTGCTCGCCGCTCGGGGCCGCGCCCTGCACCCGCGCACGCGCGCGCCCGAGATCCACGCGACCTTCCCCGCTCCCGTCCCGCTTGGCTCGCGCTCACCCCTGGTTCCCCCGTGAGCTCCGGCCTCCCTCCCTCTATCCCCTTGTTCTCTGTCACCAGCGCTGTCCACTCGCGCGCGCATGAACGTAGCCCGGTCCCGTCACCCCTGCTCGCTTGGAATCGATCTGGTGCGTGCCCACGCGCGCCCGACCATCTACTGCACGCCCGTCGCCGGCGCACGCACGTCCACGGCTCCGGTCCCCTCCGCCCCGTTTCGCCAGTGTCCACACCCGCTGCGCCCAGCCTCGTCCAGCCTGCCTCGCCGCCGTCGGCCGGACCGGCCCCCGTCGCGCCCCGGCAGCCGCGCTGCCGAACCCGCCCGAGGCCAGCGCCCAGGCTCGCCCCATCGGGCGCTCGTGCCCGCGTGCTCGCACGCCCGACCCGCTATGGCCCCTAGGGCCAATGACATGTGGGGCCGCCCCCTCTGAAACGTTAAAAAAAGGATAATAACAATAATAACAATTAATTAATTAATTAGGATAATTAATTAACTATGTTTAGTTAACTAACTAAATCTAATTAACCTGCTAATTAAAATGTTAGCTGTTAATTAGTGAACAACCTATGACATGCGGGACCCACATGTCAGTTGACCAGTCAACGCCCTTGTTGACTGCTGATGTCATGCTGACGTCAGCGTGCACTGTTCTGGATAATGTTGAATTTAAATAATTAAATAAATCCTAAAAATGAATTAAATCTTTTAAAATTAATATAAAATAAACCGTAGCTCGGATGGAAAAAGTTTGTACATGAAAGTTGCTCAGAACGACGAGACGAATCCGGATACGCAGTCCGTTCGTCCGCCACGCACCCCTAACATATCAAACTCGCAACTTTCCCCCTCCGGCTCCTCTGCCCGAAAACATGAAACACCGGGGATATTTTCCTGGATGTTTCCCCCTTCACCGGTATCGCCCATCCCTACGTTAGGTCACCCCTAGCACAACGTATTGCCGCATCTTGCTTTGTGTTACATTTGATTGCTCCGTTATTTATTGTGTTCCCCCTCCGTTACTCCTTTTTGGTAGACTCCAAGACCGATGCTGATGCCCCTGTGGTCGACTACGTCACCGACGACCCCTCTCTCTTGCCAGAGCAACCAGGCAAGCCCCCCCCCCTTGATCACCAGATATCGCCTATTCTCCTCTATACTGCTTGCATTAGAGTAGTGTAGCATGTTACTGCTTTCCATTAATCCTATTCTGATGCATAGCCTGTCATTGTTGCTACAGTCATTGATACCTTACCCGCAATCCTAGATGCTTAGTATAGTATGCTAGTTTATCATTATTGGCCCTACATTCTTGTCAGTCTGCCTTGCTATACTATTGGGCCGTGATCACTCGGGAGGTGATCACGGGTATATACTATACATACATACATACTATACAGATGGTGTCTAAAGTCGGGTCAGCTCGATGAGTACCCGCAAGTGATTCTGATGAGGGGGCTGAAAGGACAGGTGGCTCCATCCCGGTAGAGGTGGGCCTGGGTTCCCGACGGCCCCCAACTATTACTTTGTGGCGGAGCAACAGGGCAGGTTGAGACCGCCTAGGAGAGAGGTGGGCCTGGCCCTGTTCGGCGTTCGCAGATACTTAACACGCTTAACGAGATCTTGGTATTTGATCTGAGTTGGCTACGAGCTTATACGCACTAACCATCTACGTGGGAGTAGTTATGGGTATCCCGGCATTGTGGTATCAGCCGAAGCACTTCAGACATCAGCGACGGAGCGGCGCGCGCCGGATTGGACTGGAACGCCTGCTAGGCTAGGTCTGCTTCCGGCCGCCCTCGCAACGTGCAGGTGTGCTATGGGCGATGGGCCCAGACCCCTGTGCGCTTAGGTTTAGACCGGCATGCTGGCCTCTCTGTTTTGCCTAGGTGGGGCTGCGACGTGTTGATCTTCCGAGGCCGGGCATGACCCAGGAAAGTGTGTCCGGCCAAATGGGATCAAGCGTGTTGGGTAAGTTGGTGCACCCCTGCAGGGAAGTTAATCTATTCGAATAGCCGTGATCTTCGGTAATAGGACGACTTGGAGTTGTACCTTGACCTTATGACAACTAGAATCGGATACTTAATAAAACACACCCTTCCAAGTTCCACAGACAACCCGGTGATCGCTTTTCTACAGGGCGATGAGGAGAGGATTGCCGGGTAGGATTATGCTACTGCGATGCTACTGGAGATGCTACTTGGAGATGCTACTTGGAGATGCTACTTGGAGATGCTACTTGGAGATGCTACTTGGAGGACTTCAATCTACTCTCTTCTACATGCTACAAGACGGAGGCTGCCAGAAGCGTAGTCTTCGACAGGATTAGCTATCCCCCTCTTATTCTGGCATTCTGCAGTTCAGTCCACCGATATGGCCCTTTACACATATACCCATGCATATGTAGTGTAGCTCCTTGCTTGCGAGTACTTTGGATGAGTACTCACGGTTGCTTTTCTCCCTCTTTTCCCCTTTCCCTTCTACCTGGTTGTCGCAACCAGATGCTGGAGCCCTGGAGCTAGACGCCACCGTCGACGACGACTCCTACTACTCCGGAGGTGCCTACTACTACGTGCAGCCCGCTGACGACGACCTGGAGTAGTTTAGGAGAATCCCAGGCAGGAGGCCTGCGCCTCTTTCGATCTGTATCCCAGTTTGTGCTAGCCATCTTATGGCAACTTGGTTAACTTATGTCTGTACTCAGATGTTGTTGCTTCCGCTGACTCGTCTATGATCGAGCACTTGTATTCGAGCCCTCGAGGCCCCTGGCTTGTATTATGATGCTTGTATGACTTATTTATGTTTTAGAGTTGTGTTGTGATATCTTCCCGTGAGTCCCTGATCTTGATCGTACACATTTGCGTGCATGATTAGTGTACGATTGAATCGGGGGCGTCACAAGTTGGTATCAGAGCCGACTGCCTGTAGGAATCCCTTTCCCAACTCTTTGGCCGAAGTCGAGTCTAGATATTACAAAACTTTTACTAACATGGCTGTGTGCCTTACGGGCCCACGTCGCCATTGGGTGGTACTAGGATCTTTTACTCCTCCACCTTTACTCTGGGATTCTGAACTCTCTTCTATTCGGGTTAAACAATTTTTGCTAAAAATTTAACATTAGGATCTCGTTGTCACTTTCACCCCGGAGAGCCCCTAATTATTGATGATCGTCTGCTGCACCAGAAGACCCCGAAGATACTCTCCGCTGTTAACCCGAGAACTTGTGTTCATCGCATTTGCAATTCCCCTTCCACCGTCAACCCTTATGGATAGCTACTTGAAGTTATTCTTACATTCATCCCCAGTTGGTCTTGTTATTACAAGATACCCCGAAACACTCGTCGTTGTTTCGATAATCCTTTGAGCTTACTGCCTCGCTGTTCATTGACACCTGAATACCCCTTCGGTTAATTCTCGCACTTGTTGAGTATCCGCTCATCCCCCCAGTTGTTCATGTGTTACACAAAAGTCTTCGAAATACCATTCAATATTCCGAAAATCCTCAGCAACCTATTGCTCTGGAATTTCTTGTTTGCTTTCATTATGATTAATCCCATAAGTATAGTAGTCATATTGGCACCCTTCGTCACCATCATTTTTGAGTCCGTTGATTCAATATGTTGTGAATGTTCACAATCATCAGTCGAGTCCTAGGATTATCTTTCCGGCTCAGACGTCATTTTGAACATTAGCTGGTTCTCGACCAAACTATCTATTGTCGATTGTTGCTCTGGTATATTCAATTGATCCATCCTTGATCGGAATGTCTGCTTCTGATCCCTTGTTTTGGAAATCATAATTCCTTTGCATTTAAGCTTTGAATTATTCAGATGATTCCATAACCTGTTGCATTCGCATTCTTTCTTCCTCTGATTGGGTATCAATACTCACCTCAGCTCCACTGTGGATCGCCTTATCCACTGTTGGATTATTATATCCGACAGTGTCCTTCATAATTAATCACCTTGTGAGTCCTTCTCCGATACATAATGCCTTTGTTAAATTGTATCCTTTCCTTTTGTCATCCATGCTCTGCTTTCGGGCTTGTGTTATTTACTCTTGAAACTTGTGGTATATGTTTCTAAGAAGCCCCGATGGGATTGAACCAACGCCTTCCCTCATCGGTGTGAACCCGAAAGATTTCACGAGTCATACTTATCTGGTATTGCACTAGGTAAAACCTTCAACAACTAATGTCATCTTCGAAATACGAGAGGTGAATGGAAGATTATGCATTGAGGAAGTGGGAGTCGACCTTGAACTTTGTGTTCATGCCCATGGACGCGATGTATATCCTATCATGGAAGCTTCTTGTAATAATAACTATTTCCTTGATAACTAACATATGGTATCTGTGAATTGATCCCTTGCAACCGTGGTTCCGACCATGATTGTTCTTCTTTGATTCCATTTCTCGGACAAGTTAAAACAATTGTCTTCTATGGATCAATACACCAGTCCAACCTTTACTTTGATCTTGTGTCGAGTATTACCCCCCTGGTATCTCGAGATTATCATGGAACTGCATAACTTCTTATGAGTTCTTCATCAAGTGCTACCTTCCCACTGATTCCAATTTTTCGCGGGCTCTGAGTTATTAAACACTCAAAGACACCGATAACGGAACCGAGTCCGCACTACGGTTCAACAACTCTTCGGTAAGCTTCTATAAGTACGAGTTTGTACCCGATCACATCATTCCTAGCCTGATCGGCTGTATCATTATCATGCTAAATTTTAACTGTGCTACCGGGTCCTTCTTCCCGTAGCACAATTATTTGGCGATGAGCTAAGCTTACGTTGATCTTCCTCATCATATCATTTCACCTTAAACAACAAGCTTGAGTTCGAGTTTGTGTCGTACCCTTGGTTCCAATAACCTTTCACTTCATCATTACTTTGACTTGATGTCGTCACCGATCGATTGCATCTTCATGAACTCTCGCGACAAAGGTGTCGTGATCATCAACATTCTGAGCTCATCCAGGATATCAATTGAATTCATGATGAGAAATACCATCCTTGCCCTTGATGAATTGTATTATCATCTACCACTTTATTGCCTTCCCACCAACACAAGCTTGTTCATGTTTGGTGTTATACCTTGAGTTCCTTGCTATCCAGCCATTGTTCTTCTTTACCTTGGAATATTGCCATCCTTTATGTCAAGAATGTTTTGAGATTTGTTCCACCTCTTGAGAATTCTTGACATAGAAATACTTCTCACCATCACCATTCTTTCTTGGTCCCCGTGTTAATTCCAACAAGTGAACGGTGTTGTTTGGATTCTTTCCTTCTAGCAACCCTATTTCTTTGAAGTTAATGGTCGAAAGTTCATTCTTAGGCTATTGATTATTGAATCACCATTCTGACATTGGTCGCGCAACCCAACCCATATTTCGGGCGCACCTTTCAACCAATGTTTAATTGTGTATGTTTTCCTCGAGCATACTTCCTTATATCATTTGATCTGACAAATGTTATCTCCTTGTTCACTTAATTGTGGAAATCCATCTTTTGGGAATCTCGATGAATTGCCGATGAGTTCACCAGACACCTCCTTGTCCTCTCCTTGGGTTAATGATGGACTCTTGTTAGCGGAAATCACTCCATAGTTCATTTCCCCGAGAATCTTACAATGTCATCTCGTCAATTTGCATTGCACCTTTCCTTCTCAGGTATCCTAAGTCTGAGGTATCCTGACACCAAATCGGATCGGAATCTCGGTCAGATATGATGGTTGGGACAACTTTCCAAGAGTTATGATGTTGATCCTTTGATGACCCGGTAACATGATGTCATGCCTAGCACCCCCCCCCCTCCCCGGCTGGAGGACCTATCATTATAGATTCCTTTTCAGCAAGGTTATCCATTTATCCATGAGGAAATTGTAAGACTTATTCTACAAGTTATTCCTGATGGATCCTTCGTGTTTCCAAAGTCTGATCTTCACCTGAAGACCATGTCAATGCTATCTCGAAGCATGTCAATGGTACTCCGATTTGCAACAGGAACATTTGAAGCACGATGCTAGATTTTATTTATCATTTATCCTAACACCGTTGTATGGGTAATATCATGAGATTCTTCCCCCCCCCCACTTACCTAAATGGTTTTCTACTTTATATCCTGTCATGGATATCTTGCTCTGCTTGTCCTTGAGAAGGATATACCCTTGAAATATGTGTTTAAACATATTTTCCTTTCCATTGTTCTGTTTAATCTGATGATCATATTTTCCTTCCATTGGTTTGTTTAAACCTTTTCTATGATCTATATGATATAAGCAGTAATAATCCACTGCTTGTGCAAACACCTCGATGTACAACTCTGTCAGTAAGACCCTGTTACTATTGTTGAAAACATTTCGGTAACCACCGATGGATAAGAACTTTGCCTATTGGTCCGCCTCGTTTCAACGAGCAGGAAAATGGTTCTCTTCGTCCCTCGCCCTTGGTACCAACGTTGTTGCCGACATAGCTGACATGGTACTCCCTGACATGCCTTGCTATCATGACCGTGCAAGATGTCACTGCTCCTATTATAAAAAAAAGAACCACATGGTGGGCCCATAACCCACAGTTTCACAGGATCAAAACCTGACTCTCCTATACACCCTGTTGCCAAAGTTATTCCTATAGCTTGACTTCGTATGTAATTTGCGAGCCACCTTCCTAGTGATCAATTCTGGTATCGGACACAATACTTATTCTCGTTGCTCTGAACCCCATTCACACTCTGTTTCAGGCAATGAACGATTGCCTATCCGCTTGAAACTTCTTATTGCACCGTCTTACTTTGCTCTCGATGTGTTTCATTTGTTCAACTCGAGAGATACTCATATGTTCATACTTGGGAAACCCCCAGAAGATTTTCCCTTGTAACATCCTATCGTTGTAGAGCTGCCCCTTACCTATTCGTAAGTACGATGGAGATCCCGAAGAAAGGATGACAAATTGATCATGGTGACTTGAAGCAGTGAAATGAAGACATCAACGAAAGGGAACAACCTCTTCGAAAGGGAAGCCAAGACCGAGAAGACTCGTTAGGTTTTTCGCTACCAACACCTTCGCCCCTTACTCCACCGCTTAAATCTCGGGACGAGATTTCTTGTAGTGGAGGAGAATTGTGACGCCCGGGTACTTAGGCTACAATGATCCTCTGCTAGTGTTGCCACGTCACCTCGAATTATAGTTGCTAATCTCGAGTTAGTTCAAAACGGTTTCGAAATTCAATTCAAAATTATGATGGCGATAAAAGTTTTCAAAAGTTAAAACTAAAATGTTCGGGGGTTGTCAAATATTACAAAGTTAATTATGGTGGAGTAAACACATTTTTATAAAATGTCTAAGTTGTTAAAATGAATTAAAACAGAAAAGGAAAAATAAGAAAAGAAAGCAAACAAAACAAATAGAAAAAAGGAAGAAAACCCCCCAGGCCAACTGGGCCTTGGCCCAGCCAGTGGCCTGCCAGGACGGCCCAACTGGCCCAGCCGGCCACACCTTATCCCCACTCCCCACCGAACCCTAGCCTCGTCA
>NC_041385.1:399803204-399804059 GCF_002162155.2 Triticum dicoccoides | reverse complement strand
GCCGTCGGCCGGACCGGCCCCCGTCGCGCCCCGGCAGCCGCGCTGCCGAACCCGCCCGAGGCCAGCGCCCAGGATCGCCCCATCGGGCGCTCGTGCCCGCGTGCTCGCACGCCCGACCCGCTATGGCCCCTAGGGCCAATGACATGTGGGGCCGCCCCCTCTGAAACGTTAAAAAAAGGATAATAAAAATAATAACAATTAATTAATTAATTAGGATAATTAATTAACTTAATTAACTCTGTTTAGTTAACTAACTAAATCTAATTAACCTGCTAATTAAAATGTTAGCTGCTAATTAGTGAACAGCCTATGACATGCGGGACCCACATGTCAGTTGACCAGTCAACGCCCTTGTTGACTGCTGACGTCATGCTGATGTCATGCTGACGTCAGCGTGCACTGTTCTGGATAATGTTGAATTTAAATAATTAAATAAATCCTAAAAATGAATTAAATCTTTTAAAATTAATATAAAATAAACCGTAGCTCGGATGGAAAAAGTTTGTACATGAAAGTTGCTCAGAACGACGAGACGAATCCGGATACGCAGTCCGTTCATCCCCCACGCACCCCTAACATATCAAACTCGCAACTTTCCCCCTCCGGCTCCTCTGCCCGAAAACATGAAACACCGGGGATATTTTCCTGGATGTTTCCCCCTTCACCGGTATCGCCCATCCCTACGTTAGGTCACCCCTAGCACAACGTATTGCCGCGTCTTGCTTTGTGTTACATTTGATTGCTCTGTTATTTATTGTGTTCCCCCTCCGTTACTCCTTTCCGGTAGACTCCGAAACCGATGTTGATGCCCCTGTGGTCGACTACGTCACCGACGACCCCTCTCTCTTGCCAGAG
>NC_041385.1:399658742-399802900 GCF_002162155.2 Triticum dicoccoides | reverse complement strand
CCCCCCCTTGATCACCAGATATCGCCTATTCTCCTCTATACTGCTTGCATTAGAGTAGTGTAGCATGTTACTGCTTTCCATTAATCCTATTCTGATGCATAGCCTGTCATTGTTGCTACAGTCATTGATACCTTACCCGCAATCCTAGATGCTTAGTATAGTATGCTAGTTTATCATTATTGGCCCTACATTCTTGTCAGTCTGCCTTACTATACTATTGGGCCGTGATCACTCGGGAGGTGATCACGGGTATATACTATACATACATACATACTATACAGATGGTGTCTAAAGTTGGGTCAGCTCGATGAGTACCCGCAAGTGATTCTGATGAGGGGGCTGAAAGGACAGGTGGCTCCATCCCGGTAGAGGTGGGCCTGGGTTCCCAACGGCCCCCGACTGTTACTTTGTGGCGGAGCAATAGGGCGGGTTGAGACCGCCTAGGAGAGAGGTGGGCCTGGCCCTGTTCGGCGTTCGCGGATACTTAACACGCTTAACGAGATCTTGGTATTTGATCTGAGTTGGCTACGAGCTTATACGCACTAACCATCTACGTGGGAGTAATTATGGGTATCCCGGCGTCGTGGTATCAGCCGAAGCACTTCAGACGTCAGCGACGGAGCAGCGCGCGCCGGATTGGACTGGAACGCCTGCTAGGCTAGGTCTGCTTCCGGCCGCCCTCGCAACATGCAGGTGTGCTATGGGCGATGGGCCCAGACCCCTGTGCGCGTAGGTTTAGACCGGCGTGCTGGCCTCTCTGTTTTGCCTAGGTGGGGCTGCGACGTGTTGATCTTCCGAGGCCGGGCATGACCCAGGAAAGTGTGTCCGGCCAAATGGGATCAAGCGTGTTGGGTAAGTTGGTGCACCCCTGCAGGGAAGTTAATCTATTCGAATAGCCGTGATCTTCGGTAATAGGATGACTTGGAGTTGTACCTTGACCTTATGACAACTAGAACCGGATACTTAATAAAACACACCCTTCCAAGTTCCACAGACAACCCGGTGATCGCTTTTCTACAGGGCGACGAGGAGAGGATCGCCGGGTAGGATTATGCTACTGCGATGCTACTGGAGATGCTACTTGGAGATGCTACTTGGAGATGCTACTTGGAGATGCTACTTGGAGATGCTACTTGGAGGACTTCAATCTACTCTCTTCTACATGCTGCAAGACGGAGGCTGCCAGAAGCGTAGTCTTCGACAGGATTAGCTATCCCCCTCTTATTCTGGCATTCTGCAGTTCAGTCCACCGATATGGCCCTTTACACATATACCCATGCATATGTAGTGTAGCTCCTTGCTTGCGAGTACTTTGGATGAGTACTCACGATTGCTTTTCTCCCTCTTTTCCCCTTTCCCTTCTACCTGGTTGTCGCAACCAGATGCTGGAGCCCTGGAGCCAGACGCCACCGTCGACGACGACTCCTACTACTCCGGAGGTGCCTACTACTACGTGCAGCCCGCTGACGACGACCTGGAGTAGTTTAGGAGAATCCCAGGCAGGAGGCATGCGCCTCTTTCGATCTGTATCCCAGTTTGTGCTAGCCATCTTATGGCAACTTGGTTAACTTATGTCTGTACTCAGATGTTGTTGCTTCCGCTGACTCGTCTATGATCGAGCACTTGTATTCGAGCCCTCGAGGCCCCTGGCTTGTATTATGATGCTTGTATGACTTATTTATGTTTTAGAGTTGTGTTGTGATATCTTCCCGTGAGTCCCTGATCTTGATCGTACACATTTGCGTGCATGATTAGTGTACGATTGAATCGGGGGCGTCACAGTGGGCTATCAAAAACAATAGCAGGTTCTATTTCTACATCATTATCAGGTTCTTTATCATTGTTTGGTTGAGGATCAACATGAATATTATCATTATCATTATCACTAGGTGGATGTTCATTACCAGACTGTGTCTCAGCGTCAGAAATAGAAACATCATTACTATTCTCAGAATGTTTTTCTACCGCAGGTTCACCAGAAGCATGCAGAGTTCTATCATTTTTATTTTTCTTCTCACTTGAACTGGGTGCATCAATATTAATTCTCTGAGAATCCTGCTCAATTCTTTTAGGATGACCTTCAGGATATAGAGGCTGCTGAGTCATTCTACCTCCTCTAGTCATTACTCTAACAACATGATCGTTCATTTTATTATTCATCTCATTAAGCAAATCATTTTGTAATTTAGCAACTTCTTCTAACTGAGTGTGAACCATGGATGCAGGTTTACCTAAACCTTTGACAACATTAGCAATTCTAAACATGTGATGCCCTGATAACCCACAGGTGTAGGGGATCAATTGTAGCCTCTTTTGATAAGTAAGAGTGTCGAACCCAACGAGGAGCTAAAGGTAGAACAAATATTCCCACAAGTTCTATCGACCACCGATACAACTCTACGCACGCTTAACGTTCGCTTTACCTAGAACAAGTATGAAACTAGAAGTACTTTGTAGGTATTGTAGGATAGGTTTGCAAACATAATAAAGAGCACATAAATAAAACTAGGGGCTGTTTAGATAAAGAAACAACTAAGTTAGTTTTAGTAGAGAGATTTTTGTCATGAGAAAGTTATTTGCCCTATGTAATAGATAACTAGACTAGTAATCATTATTGCAATTTTATATGAGGGAGAGGCATAAGCTAACATACTTTCTCTTCTTGGATCATATGCAGTTATGTTTGGAACTCTAGAAAGCATCCACAACTACTAAAGATCATTAAGGTAAAACTCAACCATAGCAATAAAGTATCAAGTCCTCTTTATTCCCATACGCCATGACCCACTTATCCGTGTTTGTGTTTCATTCAGTCACGCAACACAGACAATAAGCAAACCATGAACATATTGCAAACCCTACAGCGGGGATCCCTCATGCTTGCGCGACATGGAGAGCACCACAGGATAGCACCAATAAAAAAATACAACTCAAACCAACCATGATCATCAATCAACCCATAGGACAAAACAGATCTACTCAAACATCATAGGATAGCCATACATCATTGGGAAATAATATATAGCATTGAGCACCACGTTTAAGTAGATATTACAGCGGGGAGAAGAGGTGTTACACCACTGCATAGAGGGGAGAAAGTTGGTGACGACGGCGGTGAAGTTGTTGGTGTAGATCGTCGTCACGATGATGGCCCCGGCGGCGTTCCGGCGCCACCAGGAGAGAGGGGCAGAGAACCCCCTCCTTCTTCTTCTTCCTAGACCTTCCCCCTAGATGGGAGAAGGGATTCCCCTTTGGTCCATGGCCTCCATGGCGGCGGAGGGGCGGGAGCCCCTCCGAGATTGGATCTCTCTCTCTCTCTCTCTCTCTCTCTCTCTCTCTCCTTCTATTTCTTCGCTCCCTAATTCTGGCCTTTCACCGTTTCTTAAATTCTCAGAGATCCGTAACTACGATTGGGCTAAAATTTTAACACGATTTTATACAGATATTAGCTTTCTTGCGGCAACAGAAGGGCACCAACCGCCTTACGGGGTGACCACAAGGGCCCAGAGCACGCCCTACCCCCTGGGGCGCGCCCCCTACCTTGTGGCCCCCTCGAGCATCGTGTCATGTTGATTCCAATTCCCAAAATTCACATATATTCCAAAAACAATCTCTGTAAGCTTTTATCGCGCTTGGACTCCGTTTGATATGGATTTTTTGCAAAACAAAAAACATGCAACAAACAAGAACTGGCACTTGGCACTGGATCAATATGTTAGTCCCAAAAATAGTATAAAAAGTTGCCAAAAGTATATGAAAGCTGTAGAATAAAGGCATGAAACAATCAAAAATTATAAATACGACAGAGACGTTTCAGCATCCCCAAGCTTAATTCCTGCTCGTCCTCGAGTAGGTAAATGATAAAAAAGATAATTTTTGATGTGGAATGCTACCTAGCATAATCTTGATCATGTAATCTAATAATGGCATGAATATGAAGACACGCGTGATTCAAAGCAATAGTCTATCATTTGACATAATGACAATAATACTTCAAACATACTAATAAAGCAATCATGTCTTCTCAAAATAGCATGGCCAAAGAAAGTTATCCCTACAAAATCATATAGTCTGGCTATGCTCCATGTTCACCACAGAAAGTATTTCATCATGCACAACCCCGATGACAATCCAAGCAATTGTTTCATACTTCTAATGTTCTCAAGCCTTTTTCAACTTTCATGCAATACATGAGCATGAGCCATGGATATAGCACTATAGGTGGAATATAAGGTGGTTGTGAGGAGAAGACAAAAAGGGAGAAAGTCTCACATCAACTAGGAAAACTAAAGGGCTATGGAGATGCCCTTCAATCAATATCGATGCAAGTGAGAAGGGGTTGACATGCAACGGATGCACTAGAGCTATAAGTGTATGAAAGCTTGATACGTCTCCATCGTATCTACTTTTCCAAACACTTTTGCCCTTGTTTTGGACTCTAACTTGCATGATTTGAATGGAACTAACCCGGACTGACGTTGTTTTCAGCAGAACTGCCATGGTGTTATTTTTGTGCAGAAATAAAAGTTCTCAGAATGACCTGAAAATCCACGGAGAAACTTTTCAGAATGAATAAAAAATACTGGCGATAGAAATAGCATCAGGGGGCCCACACCCTGTCCACGAGGGTGGGGGCGCACCCCCCTGCCTCGTGGGCCCCCCTAGATGTCCACCGACCTCAACTCCAACTCCATATATTAGCTTTCGCGGAGAAAAAAATTAGAGAGAAAGCTTCATCGCGTTTTACGATATGGAGCCGTCGCCAAGCCCTAATCTCTATCGCGAGAGCTGGTCTGGAGTCCGTTCGGGGCTCTGGAGAGGGGGATTCGTCGCCGTCGTCATCATCAACCATCCTCCATCACCAATTTCATGATGCTCACCGCCGTGCGTGAGTAATTCCATCGTAGGCTTGCTGGACGGTGATGGGTTGGATGAGATTTACCATGTAATCAAGTTAGTTTTGTTAGGGTTTGATCCCTAGTATCCACTATGTTCTAAGATTGATGTTGCTATGACTTTGCTATGCTTAATGCTTGTCACTAGGGCCCGAGTGCCATGATTTCAGATCTGAACCTATTATGTTTTCATGAATATATGTGAGTTCTTGATCCTATCTTGCAAGTCTATAGTCACCTATTATGTGTTATTATTCAACAACCCCGAAGTGACAATAATCGGGATACTTCTCGGTGATGACCGTAGTTTGAGGAGTTCATGTATTCACTAAGTGCTAATGCTTTGGTCTGGTACTCTATTAAAAGTAGGCCTTAATATCCCTTAGTTTCCATTAGGACCCCGCTGCCACGGGAGGGTAGGACAAAGGATGTCATGCAAGTTCTTTTCCATAGGCATGTATGACTATATTCGGAATACATGCCTACATTACATTGATGAACTGGAGCTAGTTTTGTGTCACCCTATGTTATAACTATTACATGAGGAATCACATCCGACATAATTATCCATCACTGATCCAATGCCTACGAGCTTTTCATATATTGTGCTTTGCTTATTTACTTTACTGTTGCTACTGTTTCAATCACTACAAATCTGCTATTGTTACTTTTATCACTGTTGCCATTACTATCATACTTCTTTGCTACTAAACACTTTGCTGCAGATACTAAGTTATCCAGGTGTGGTTGAATTGACAACTCAACTGCTAATACTTGAGAATATTCTTTGGCTCCCCTTGTGTCAAATCAATAAATTTGGGTTGAATACTCTACCCTCGAAAACTGTTGCGATCCCCTATACTTGTGGGTTATCAAGACTATTTTCTGGCGCCGTTGCCGGGGAGCATAGCTCTATTCTTTGAGTCACTTGGGATTTATTTCTGCTGGTCACTATGAGGAACTTGAAAGACGAAAGAACAAAGATTTTTCCTTCAACTACGAGGGGAGGTAAGGAACTGCCATCTAGCTCTGCACTAGATTCTCCTTCTGTTTTGAGTAAGCTTGCGACACCTAAACCTGTTACTGCTATGAATTCTGATATGTCGCATGTTATTGATGATGCCACCTCTACTATGCATGATACTTATGATGAAACTACTTCTGTGCTTGATACTACTTTGCCATTAGGTGAATTTCTTGATGAGCAACTTGCTAGGGTTAGAGAGAATGAAATTATTGAAGATAGTGATGATGAAGGTTCTCCCCTTAAGTATGAATTGCCTGTTGTTCCAGAGGGTTATGTTATGGATGAAGAAACTACTAGAGCTATTCTTGCTTGCAATGATAGATCTGATCTTAAGAAGTTATTAGCTAAATGGAAACAGAAATCTCTAAATGCTAGAATGAAATATGAGCCTGCTTTTGCTACTTCACCTATCTTTGTTACTGATAAGGATTGTGAATTCTCTGTCGATCTTGAGATAATTACTTTGGTTGAATCTGATCCTTTTTATGGCAATGAATCTGAAACTGTTGTGGCACATCTTACTAAGTTAAATGATATAGTCACCCTGTTCACTAATGATGAGAAGTCTCGCTACTATTATATCCTTAAGATATTTCCATTCTCATTAAAGGGTGATGCTAAAACTTGGTTTAATTCTCTTGATCCTGGTTGTGTGCGTAGTCCCCAGGATATGATTTATTACTTCTCTGCTAAATATTTCCATGCTCATAAGAAACAAGTTGCCTTGCGGGAAATATATAATTTTGTAGAAATTGAAGAAGAGAGTCTCCCACAAGCTTGATCATCCTCTTAATGCTTTGCCTGATCATCTTCTTAAGAAAAATGAAATACTTGATATCTTTTATAATGGACTAACTGATGCCTCCAAGGACTACTTGGATAGTTGTGCTGGTTGTGTTTTCAAGGAAAGAACAGTCGACCAAGCTGAATTGCTATTGAATAATATGTTGACTAATGAAAATAATTGGACTGTTCCTGATCCAATTCCTGATCCAATTGAGCCAACTCCTGAGCCAATTCCTGAGCCTATTCCTAAACCAACTCCAAAGAAGAGGGGTGTTCTATTCCTCAGTCCCGAAGATATGCAAGAGGCAAAGAAATATATGAAAGGAAAAGGTATTAAAGCTAAAGATGTTAAGAATTCACCTCCTGTTGAACAAATACATGGTCTTAATCTACCACCTATTGAGGAAACGCATTGTCTTGATAACCCAACACAGGTAGTAAAGGTAAATTCTCTCTATAGATATGATAAAGATGAAATCCCCTCTACTAAGTTTCCTAGCCAATGTTTAGATGAATTTGATGACTTTATGGCTAGACAAGAAAATTTCAATGCTTATGTTGGTAGAGAATTAAAGAGTAATGCTTACATGATTGGACGCTTGAGTGATTATATGGCTAGAGTTAAAGGTCAACCTAAACTCATTAGCAAATATGCTTCTAGGGTTACCACTCAAGTAGAGCGAGTACTTAAAGCTCAAAGTGATTTGCTCGATGAACTAAATAATAAACATGATTTTGCTATTAGAGCGGCTACTAGAACTGGTAGAATGACTCAGGAACCTTTGTATCCTGAAGGCCACACTAAGAGAATAGAGCAAGATTCTCAAAGAAATAATTTAGATGCACCTAGTCCTTTTAAAAATAAGAAAAAGAAAAATGATAGGACTTTGCATGCTTCTAGTGAACCTGTTGTAGACACACCTGAGAATCCCAATGATATTTATATTTCTGATGCTGAAACACAATCTGGTGGTGAACATGAACCTAGTGATAATGTTCATGTTGATGCTCAACCTAGCAATAACAATGATGTAGAGATTGAACCTGCTGTTGATCTTGATAACCCACAATCAAAGAATCAACTTATGATAAGAGAGACTTTGTTGCTAGGAAGCACGGTAAAGAAAGAGAACCACGAGTTCAGAAACCCATGCCTTTTCCTCCCAAGCCATCCAAGAAAAAGGATGATGAGGATTTTGAGTGCTTTGCTGAAATGATTAGACCTATCTTCTTATGTATGCGCTTAACTAACATGCTTAAAACAAATCCTTATGCTAAATATATGAAGGATATCATTACAAATAAAAGAAAGATATCGGAAACTGAGATTTCCACCATGCTTGATAATTATACTTTTAAGGGTGGAATACCAAAGAAACTAGAAGATCCAAGAGTACCAACAATACCATGCTCCATTAAAAGAAACTATGTTAAAACTACTTTATGTGATCTTGGAGCCGGTGTTAGTGTTATGCCTCTCTCTTTATATCATATACTTGAGTTGAATAAGTTGAGACCTACTGAAATATCTTTGCAAATGGCTGATAAATCAACTGCTATACCTGTCGGTATTTGTGAGGATGTGCCTGTTGTGGTTGCAAATGTCACTATCTTAACGGACTTTGTTATTCTTGATATTCCCGAGGACGATAGTATGTCGATTATCCTTGGTAGATCCTTTTTGAATACTGAAGGGGCTGTTATTGATTGCAACAAAGGCAATATCACTTTTCATGTTAATGGTAATGAGCATACGGTGCACTTTCCAAGGAAACAACCTCAAGTTGACAGTATCAATTCTATTGGAAAAGTTCCAACTATCATTATTGGAGGTTTTGAATTTCCTATTCCTACTGTCAAGAAGAAATATGATATTCTTATTATTGGGGATGTTCATATCCCCATTGAGGTAACCTAGTGTTATCCAAAATTTCTCCGGTTCCATGCTATTCGGAATGAGTTTGTTAACAAGACTTGATCAACCTTGTTAGTGGATTCCTTTTGATGATCATGAGATGGATGAAACTAGAAGGCACAACCTTCTGTACCCTCCTTTTACTTTCTGTTATTTGGATTAAATAAAGAAAAAATAGTATTTTCTGTCTGTTTTCTGAATTATCCATGCAATAAAAAAATATCCTGAAAATAAAAGCTCTCCAAATGCCCTGACAATTTAGTATGATTTTTTTTCTAAAATATTTGAGAATTTTAGGCACTGAGAACACAGCGGGGGGGGGGGCAAGCACCTGGCCACGAGGGTCCAGGGTGTGCCCCCTGCCTCGTGGGCCACGGTGGCCCCCCTCCACTTATTCCTGCACCCACACACTTCTTCTTCCTCCCAAAAAAATCACTATCCAGCTCAAGCACGAGTTCTAGCTCATTTTGCTGCGATTTTCGATCTCCTTGCTCAAAGCTCCATTCACAAAACTGCTTTGGGAGATTGTTCCTTGGTATGTGACTCCTCCAATGGTCCAATTAGTTTTTGTTCTAGTGCGTTATTCATTGCTAATTTTTGTTGCATAGGTGACCCTGTTCTTGAGCTTGCATGTCAAATTTATGAGGTCCCAAGTAATTCTAATGCATGATATAGGCTCTATGCACTTGTGGGAGTAGTTGCTATCAGTTTTATTGAGTTTGATTCACTTTTATTTTGAGTTACTAAAAATTTCAGAAATTTTTCAGAGGAAGAATTATGTCTTGGAAAATGTACCAAGGTGGTTCTTCAAGAAAGCAAGGACCCATGCGTGCTATGCGTGAGCAAGATGATGAACCACCAAGGGAAGCTGATGTGCGGCCTTGTGAATGGCCGTCAGAAGAATTTATGGTCAATGTAGGCATCAAGGATGAATTTGATACATATGTGCGTAATGCTGACCTTGAGGACTTCATGCAAGATAAGTGTCCTCAGTACTATTATTTGACTGATTCATTCGTGAGAAGGTTTAAATTTTCATCTTTGCGTAATTCTCAAAGTGTCCTGTTTGATATTTATGATCAATCATATACCATGGACCTAGAAGATTTTACTACTGCTTGCGAACTCCCATGGTGGGGTAGTGTTAATGAACCCCATAAATCTGAATATAAAGACTTTCTTCCTAGTATCACTGTGGGAGAATCTAGAGAAATAGCAAAAGCTACCATAGGGAGCACTCATTTTCTTGCTATACATTATTTTGCTCTCTTCATTGGTAGATGCATTAATGGTAAAGATGAAGCATGTCACATGTGTGTTCCTGATATTTGTGTTCTCAAGAGTGTTGTATTAGGTGATAAAGAATACAACTTGGGGGCAATTGTTGCACGTAGATTGCGTAGATTGCATAATAATGGTTTAGTTGGAGATTTATTTGGAGGGATTTATGCGACCCGTGTGGCTAATTATCTTGGTATACCTCCACATGAGGGTGATAGGGAGTTGCCTCCCGCTTATTTAGATTATAATGCTATGGCCAGTCATCATTTTCTTGAGAGGAATGAACAATTCCTCCAGTATCGACTAATCTTTGACAGACGTCGCGCTGTCCATGTTACTCTCCCTGCTCCTTCCCTTTTTGATTACCAGGCAAAAAGAAGATATGTTGTCACCAGGGAGGAGGCAAATGAGTACGAGAGGAGGACAGAGGCAGCTCGCCGCCGTGCTGCAGGCCAGGAGGCAATGGCTGCTGCATCTCAGTACGACCCCAGTTACAACTTCGGATATCAGTCAGGCTATCCATGGCCATAGACCAACTTAGGCCAAAAGCCTAAGCTTGGGGGAGTACGTATTTCTCACCGACATTACACTCATGTTCACACACTCATTCTAGTTGTCGGTGCTCATACTTTTTCATTGTACTATCCATGCTAGTTTAATTTCTTTTTCTAGCTTCCTTCTTGTGTGTTTGACAAACCTTAAGAAAAACCAAAAAAATTAGTTAGTTTAATTTCCATGCTTATACTAGTAATTAAAAGAAAACCCCCCAAAAAAGATTTCTCATTCTTCTTTTGCTTGTTGGGAGCTTTCTCGTGTAAATAGTTTTATTTCTTTTTTTTCCTTTGGGGGTCGAGAGGAGAAGACCATAATGAAAATGTTTAGTGGCTCAAAGATGCATGATTGTTGATTTAACCAAGAGCCCATATTACCTTGTCTTCTCTCTTGAATTGAATGCTTGCAGATTCCAGCTTAGTCCAATGCACGTGCACTATTATTATTATACACACCGTTCGGTCGTGCGAGTGAAAGGCAATAATGACGATATATGATGGACTGATTGAGATGAGAGAAGCTGGTATGAACTCGACCTCTCTTATTTTTGTAAATATGATTAGTTCATCGTTCCTGATTCAGCCTATTATGAATAAACATGTTTGCAATGACAATTAGAGATTATAGTTGCTTATGTCATGCTTAATTAGCTAAGAGTTTATAATGGTTTACCTTGCGTGCCAACATGCTATTAAAATGGTTGTGATGTGGTATGATAGGGTGGTATCCTCCTTTGAATGATTCGAGTGACTCGACTTGGCACATGTTCACGCATGTAGTTGAAACAAAATCAACATAGCCTTCACGATATTTATGTTCATGGTGGACTATATCCTACTCATGCTTGCACTCGGTGCAGATTAATTTTAATGCATGTTCATGACTGTTGTCGCTCTCTCATTTGGTCACTTCCCAGTCTTTTGCTAGCCTTCACGTGTACTAAGCGGGAATACTTCTTGTGCATCCAAACTTCATAAACCCCAAAGTTATTCCATATGAGTCCACCATACCTTCCTATATGCGGTATTTACCTGCCGTTCCAAGTAAATTGGTATGTGCCAAACTCCAAACCTTCAAATGAAATTCTGTTTTGTATGCTTGAGCAGCTCATGTATCAACTAGGGTTGTCTGTATATTCCATGCTAGGTGGGTTATTCTCAAGAGGAGTGGACTCCGCTCCTCATTCACGAGAAAATGGCTGGTAACCGGGATGCCCAGTCCCATGGTCAAAAGATCAAATCAAATCAAAATAATTAAAACAAAACACCCCCAGGATTGTTGTTAGTTGGAGGCACCCGTTGTTAGCCATGGATTGATGCTTGTTGGTGGTGGGGGAGTATAAACTTTACCATTCTGTTTGGGAACCGCCTATAATGTGTGTAGCATGGAAGATATCAAGATCTCATAGTTGTTATTTTGACAGTGAAAGTATACTGCTCAAAATGTTATTCATCTCTATTTTAAAATCGAGCTCTGGCACCTCTACAAATCTTTGCTTCCCTCTGTGAAGGGCCTATCTATTTACTTTTATGTTGAGTCATCACCCTCTTATTAAAAAGCACCCGCTGGAGAGCACCCCTATCATTTGCATGCATTACTATTAGTTTATATTGGGTATGACTTGACTGGATCTCTTTTACCATGAATTACAATGTTTAGTCAGTCCTTGATCTTTAAAGGTGCTATGCATTTATGTTTTGCGGTCTTAGAAAGGGCTAGCGAGATACCATCTTGTTATATCATATTATGATTGTTTTGAGAAAGTGTTGTCATCCGTGATTTATTATTATTGGTCGTTAGTTGATTATGCCATTGATATGAGTAAACATGAGACCTAAGTGTTATTGTGAATATGGTTAGTTCATAATCTTTGCTGAAATCTTGAATGTTGGCTTTACATATTTACAACAACAAGAGCAAACAGAGTTTGTAAAAGTTTTTCTTTATCACTTTCAGTTTGTCAACTAGAGTTTGTAAAAGTTTTTCTTTATCACTTTCAGTTTGTCAACTGAATTGCTTGAGGACAAGCAAAGGTTTAAGCTTGGGGAGTTGATACGTCTCCGTCGTATCTACTTTTCCAAACACTTTTGCCCTTGTTTTGGACTCTAGCTTGCATGATTTGAATGGAACTAACCTGGACTGACACTGTTTTCAGCAGAACTGCCATGGTATTATTTTTGTGCAGAAATAGAAGTTCTCGGAATGACCTGAAAATCCACGGAGCAACTTTTCAGAATTAATAAAAAATACTAGTGAAAGAAATAGCATCAGGGGGCCCACACCCTGTCCATGAGGGTGGGGGGCACGCCCCCTCCCCCTGGGCGCGCCCCCCTGCCTCGTGGGCCCCCTGGATGTCCATCGACCTCAACTGCAACTCCATATATTTGCTTTCACAGAGAGAAAAATCAAAGAGAAAGTTTCGTCGCGTTTTACAATACGGAGCCGCCGCCAAGCCCTAATCTCTCTCGGGAGGGCTGATTTGGAGTCCGTTTGGGGCTCCGGAGAGGGGGATTCGTCGCCGTCGTCATCATCAACCATCCTCCGTCACCAATTTCATGATGCTCACCACCGTGCGTGAGTAATTCCATCATAGGCATGTTGGACGGTGATGGGTTGGATGAGATTTACCATGTAATCAAGTTAATTTTGTTAGGGTTTGATCCCTAGTATCCACTATGTTCTGAGATTGATGTTTGCTATGCTTAATGCTTGTCACTAGGGCCCGAGTGCCATGATTTCAGATCTGAACCTATTATGTTTTCATGAATATATGTGAGTTCTTGATCCTATCTTGCAAGTCCATAGTCACCTATTATGTGTTATGATCCGACAACCCCGAAGTGACAATAACCGGGATACTTCTCGGACCGTAGTTTGAGGAGTTCATATATTCACTAAGTGCTAATGCTTTGGTCTGGTACTCTATTAAAAGGAGGCCTTAATATCCCTTAGTTTCCATTAGGACCCCGCTGCCACGGGAGGGTAGGACAAAAAATGTCATGCAAGTTCTTCTCCATAAGCACGTATGACTATATTCGGAATACATGCCAACATTACATTAATGAACTGGAGCTAGTTCTGTGTCACCCTATGTTATAACTATTACGTGAGGAATCACATCCGACATAATTATCCATCACTGATCCAATGCCTACGAGCTTTTCATATTGTGCTTTGCTTATTTACTTTACCGTTGCTACTGTTACAATCACTACAAAACTTCTATTGTTACTTTTATCACTGTTACCATTACTATCATACTACTTTGCTACTAAACACTTTGCTGCAGATACTAAGTTATCCAGGTGTGGTTGAATTGACAACTCAACTGCTAATACTTGAGAATATTCTTTGGCTCCCTTGTGTCGAGTCAATAAATTTGGGTTGAATACTCTACCCTCAAAAACTGTTGCGATCCCCTATACTTGTGGGTTATCAAAGCTCAATCTGAAAACTAAGTCGGTGTGAATCCAACTTGCTTGCTCATGAAGACCTCAGACATTTGAGGAATTCCATCACCAGAATATACAAGCCAAGTTCTATAATGAAAAATTCCCACTAGTATATGAAAGTGACAACATAGGAGACTCTCTCTATGAAGAACATGGTGCTACTTTGAAGCACAAGTGTGGCAAAAGGATAGTAGCATTGCCCCTTCTCTATTTTTCTATCATTTTTTGTTTTTTCTCTTTTTTTGTGCCCTCTCCCTTTTTTGGCCACTTTTTTTTCGTCCAGAGTCTCATCCCGACTTGTGGGGGAATCACAGTCTCCATCATCCTTTCCTCACTAGGGCAATGCCCTAATAATGATGATCATCACACTTTATTTACTTACAACTCAAGAATTACAACTCGATACTTAGAACAGAATATGACTCTATGAATGCCTCCGGCGGTGCACCAAGATGTGCAATGACTCAAGAGTGACATGTATAAAAATTATGAACGGTGGTTTTGCCACAAATATGACAATGATGAAGCGTGTCATAATAAATGGAACGGTGGAAGTTGCATGGCAATATATCTTGGAATGGCTATGGAGATGCCATAATAGGTAGGTATGGTGGGTGTATGGTACCGGCAAAAGTTGCGACGTACAAGATTGGCTAGCAAAGGTGGAAGGGTGAGAGTGCGTATAATCCATGGACTCAACATTAGTCATAAGGAACTCACATACTTATTACAAAATTCTATTAGCTATCGAAACAAAGTACTATGCACATGCTCCTAGGGGGGATAGATTGGTAGGAAAATACCATCACTCGTCCCTAACCGCTACTCATAAGGAAGACAATCAAAAAATAAATCATGCTCCGACTTTGTTACATAAAGGTTCACCATACGTGCATGCTACGGGAATCACAAACCTTAACACAAGTATTTCTACCAGTCCACAATTACCCACTAGCATGACTCTAATATCACCATCTCTATATCGCAGAACTATTACAAGGAATCAAACATATCATATTCAGTGATCTACAAGTTTTATGTAGGATTTTATGACTAACCATGTGAATGACCAATTCCCGTTGACTCTCTAAGTAGACATAAGTGAAGCAAGAGAGTTTAATACTTTCTACAAAAGATATTCCCACGCTCTAACAAATATAAGTGAAGCAAAAGTGCATTCTACAAATGGCAGTTTTCTATGTGTAAGGAAACACGTAATCCAAACTTCAAATGATATAAGTGAAGCACATGAAGCATTCTATAAAGCCATACTCAAAAGATATAAGTGAAGTGCATGAAGCATTCTATAAATCAACCAAGGACTATCTCATACCAGCATGGTGCATTACTAAAAGAAAAAGAAAAAGCACACGACGCTCCAAGATTTACGCATATCATGTGACCAATAAAAATATAGCTCCAAGTAACATTACCGGTAATCATTAGAAGAAAGAGGGGATGCCTTCCAGGGCATCCCCAAGCTTAGTTGCTTGGAAGTCCTTGAAAATTACCTTGGGGTGCCTCGGGAATCCCCAAGCTTAGGCTCTTTCCACTCCTTATTCCTTCATCCATCGTGATCTCACCCAAAACTTGAAAACCTCAATCACACAAAACTTAACAAAACCCTCGTGAGATCCGTTAGTATAATAAAACAAATCACCACTTTAAGTAATGTTGCAAACACATTCATATTTAATTTTGCATTGTATCTATTGTATTATAACTTCTCCATGGCATATAACACTGATAGAATCGATAGTTTCATCAAAACGAGCAAAACAATGCAACAAAAACAGAATCTGTCTTAAACAGGACAGTGTGTAACTATCTGAACATCTACCATATTTCTGTAACTCCAAAAATTCTAAAAAATTAGGACAAAATAAATAATTTGTATAGTAGTACCGTGCAAAAAGTTTTAGAAGCATTTGACTTTCCAGTAAAAAAATGTAAAATCACGCACTACAGCCAAAGTTTCTGTTTATGCACCGCACAAACCAAACAAGCAATCTAATCATCCTAAAGGCAAATCTTGGCACATTATTTTTATAATACAATGGATTTATACAAAGGGATAATTATGTTTGTTGAAAAGTTTCTGTAATTAAGATTCACAAAGTTTCCATGGGCATGATCAAAGTTCAAGGCATCCTCCCACTTTAACAATGCTCGTCTCTCTCACTTTCACTTTTATTTTTGAAAAAGTTTTAGGTTCCCCTCTTTATTTTTTTTTGTTTTTAAACTTTATAAAAGAACTCAATAGAAATAAATGACTACCTAAAACTTCAGGGTTGTCTCCCTGGTAGCGCTTTCTTTAAAGCAATTAAGCTAGGCATATAGTGCTCAAGTAATGGATCCACCCAGATCCCAAGGTATATCAAAGCCAATTTTATTTAACAATGATTTTTAATTTAGTAGTGAGCACAAAGTAACATATATCATGAAGTGACGAAGTCTAACTCTCTTCCTATGCATCGGCATGTCATAAAAGAACAATTCATGCACACAATGTAAAGGCCAATGATAGTATACATAGTTTGTTGTAATTTTATCGTATTGGAAACATAGAGAGGCGGAGATGGAGTTCCTCTCTCTCATAATAATTGCAAGTAGGAGCAGCAAGCACATGCATATTATATTTATCAAAATCATCATGTGCGATAATAGAACACAACCCATCAATATAGTCCTTAATAAGCACAAACTTCTCCGATATAGTGTAGTTGGGAGAATTCAAAAAGATAATAGGACTATCATGCGTGGGTGCTATAGAAACAATTTCATTCTTAACATAAGGAACTATAGCAAGTTCATCTCCATAAGCATAATTCATATTGGCATCATGGCCACAAGCATAGCAAGCATCAAGTTCATCAAAAAGGGATATTTCAAACGAATCAAAGGAATCATAGCAATCATCCTTCGGTAAGCATGAAGGGAAATTAAACAACGTATGAGTTGAAGAGTTACTCTCATTAGAAGGTGGGCATGGGTGATCAATTTGCTCTTCCTCCTTTTGTTCTTCGCTCTCCTCGTCATCTTTTTCATCTAATGAGCTCACAGTTTCAGCAATTTCTTCTTCCATAGATTCCTGCAAAATATTAATCTCTTCTTGGACAGCGGAGACTTTCTCAATAAATGCATCAATATCGACATTGTATTCATAATTCTCATAGCAATATTTAAGTATAGCAAAATTTTCTGGCCTATAAACATCATCATCAAAAGCTTCATACTTTTCAAACAAAGATTCAATTCCATAAGCACCCTTAAAAGCAACAAATTCTTCTATTCGTTCCACATCATACTAATCATAAATACCATTAGCATAAGAATCCAAGGTTTGATTATCATTAAATTTACATGAAAAGGGAAGGTGTGGAGCCTTCATCCTAGAGCAACAAGTATAATCATGTCTCAAGCATAGTTCACGAGCATACCAATGCAACATATGAATTTGATCCCATAATAATTTCCCTTTTTGAGTCAAGCAATAATCCCTAAAGTATTCACGTTCATCCAACGTGTCTCCCATTATATAGTTGAATGGGTTTTCTCGGGATTATTGAAGTAGTGCATAATATCTTTCACATAATGATCATCGAGGGTTTTAGGAGGTTCCCCATCTCCATGAGTAGCAAGTACACCTAATTTTTTTGGTATTTCGTGTTCCATATCCGTAACTAAAGATAGAGAACAAGTTATAACAGCAAATAAAATCTACTTAGTGATAAAGCAAAAAAGCACATACGAGAATATTCACCCCACGCTATTGCTCCCCGGCTATGGCGCCAGAAAAAGGTCTTGATAACCCACGAGTGTAGGGGATCAGTTGCAACCTCTTTTGATAAGTACGAGTGTCGAACCCAACGAGGAGCTAAAGGTAGAACAAATATTCCCTCAAGTTCTATCAACCACCGATACAACTCTACGCACGCCTAATGTTCGCTTTACCTAGAACAAGTATGAAATTAGAAGTACTTTGTAGGTGTTGTAGGATAGATTTGCAAGATAATAAAGAGCACGTAAATAAAATCTAGGGGCTGTTTCGATAAAGAAACAACTAAGTTAGTTTTAGTAGAGAGCATTTTGTCATGAGAAGTTGTTTGTCCCTAGGCAATCTATAACTAGACCGGTAATCATTATTGCAATTTTATATGAGGGAGAGGCATAAGCTAACATACTTTCCCTTCTTCGATCATATGCACTTATGATTGGAACTCTAGGAAGCATCCGCAACTACTAAAGAGCATTAAGGTAAAAACCCAACCATAGCATTAAAGTATCAAGTCCTCTTTATTCCCATACGCCATAACCCACTTATCCGTGTTTGTGTTTCAGTCACTCACGCAACACAGACAGTAAGCAAACCATGAACATATTGCAAACCCTAGAGCGGGGATCCCTCACGCTTGTGCGACACGGAGAGCACCACAGGACAGCACCAATAATAAAACATACAACTCAAACCAATCATGATCATCAATCAACCCATAGGAGAAAACAGATCTACTCAAACATCATAGGATAGCCAAATACCATTGGGAAATAATATATGTTGGGGAACATAGTAATTTCAAAAAAATTCCTACGCACACGCAAGATCATGGTGATGCATAGCAACGAGAGGGGAGAGTGTTGTCCACGTACCCTCATAGACCGAAAGCGGAAGCGTTAGAACAACGCGGTTGATGTAGTCGTACGTCTTCACGGCCCGACCGATCAAGCACCGAAACTACGGCACCTCCAAGTTCTAGTACACGTTCAGCTTGATAACTTCCCTCGAACTGCGATCCAGCCGAGTGTCGAGGGAGAGTTCCGTCAGCACGACGGCGTGGTGACGATCTTGATGTTCTAGCATCGCAGGGCTTCGCCTAAGCACCGCTACAATATTATCGAGGAGGACTATGGTGGAGGGGGACACTGCACACGGCTAAGAGATCAAGATATCAATTATTATTGTGTCTAGAGGTGCCCCCCTGCCCCCGTATATAAAGGAGTGGAGGAGGGGGAGAGGGCCGGCCCCTATGGCGCACCATGGAGGAGTCCTACTCCCACCGGGAGTAGGATTCCTCCCCTTCCATGTAGTAGGAGTAGGAGACAAGGAAGGGGGAGAGGAAACAGAAGTAAGGAGGGGGCGCCGCCCCTCCCCCTAGTCCAATTCGGACTAGTCATTGGGGGGGCGCGCGGCCTGCCTCTCTCTCTCTCCGCTAAAGCCCAATAAGGCCCATATACTTCTTCCCTCGTATTCCCGTAACTCCCCGGTACTCTGAAAAATATCCGAACCACTTGGAACCTTTCTGATGTCCGAATATAGTCATCCAATATATCGATCTTTACGTCTCGACCATTTTGAGACTCCTCGTCATGTCCCCGATCTCATCCGGGACTCTGAACTCCTTCGGTACATCAAAACTCATAAACTCATAATAAAACTGTCATCGAAACCTTAAGCTTGCGGACCCTACGGGTTCTAGAACTATGTAGACATGACTGAAACACGTTTCCGGTCAATAACCAATAGCGGAACATGTATGCTCATATTGGCTCCCACATATTCTACGAAGATCTTTATCGGTCAAACCGCATAACAACATACGTTGTTTCCTTTGTCATCGGTATGTTACTTGCCCGAGATTCGATCGTCGGTATCTCAATACCTAGTTCAATCACGTTACCGACAAGTCTCTTTACTCATTATGTAATGCATCATTCCCTAACTAACTCTTTAACTACATTGCTTGCAAGGCTTGTAGTGATGTGCATTACCTAGAGGGCCCAGAGATACCTCTCCGACAATCGGAGTGACAAAACCTAATCTCGAAATACGCCAACTCAACATGTACCTCTGGAGACACCTGTAGAGCCCCTTTATAATCACCCAGTTACGTTGTGACGTTTGGTAGCAAACAAGGTGTTCCTCCGGTAAATGGGAGTTGCGTAATCTCATAGTTATAGGAACATGTATAAGTCATGAAGAAAGCAATAACAACATACTAAATGATCAAGTGCTAAGCTAACGGAATGGGTCAAGTCAATCATGTGATCCCGTTAATCAAATGACAACTCATGTCTATGGCTAGAAAACACAACCATCTTTGATCAACAAGCTAGTCAAGTAGAGGCATACTAGTGACACTATGTTTGTCTATGTATTCACACATGTATTATGTTTCCGGTTAATACAATTCTAGCATGAATAATAAACATTTATCATGAAATAAGGAAATAAACAATAACTTTATTATTGCCTCTAGGGCATATTTCCTTCAATATATAGCATTGAGCACCATGTTTAAGTAGAGATTACAACGGGGATAAGAGGTGTTACACTGTTGCATAGAGGGGGAGAAAGTTGGTGATGATGGCGGTGAAGTTGTTGGTGTAGATCATCGTCACGATGATGGCCCCGGCGGCGTTCCAGCGCCACCGAGAGAGAGGGGGAGAGGGGCCCCTCCTTCTTCTTCTTCCTAGACCATTCCCCTAAATGGGAGAAGGGTTTCCCCTCTAGTCCATGGCCTCCATGGCGGCGGAGGGGCGGGAGCTCCTCCGAGATTGGATCTCTCTCTGTTTCCTTCTATTTCTGCGCTCCCCGATTCTGGCCTTTCACCGTTCTTAAATTCCCAGAGATCCGTAACTCTGATTGGGCTCAAATTTTAATAGGATTTTTATCCTGATATTAGCTTTCTTGCGGCGAAAGAAGGGCACCAACCACCTTACGGGGTGATCACAGGGGCCCAGGGCGTGCCCTACCCCCTGGGTCACGCCCCCTGCCTTGTGGCCCCCTCGGGCATCGTCTCACATTGATTCCAATTCCCAAAATTCACATATATTCGAAAATAATCTCCGTAAGTTTTTATCGTGTTTGGACTCCATTTGATATGGATTTTCTGCAAAACAGAGAACATGCAACAAACAGGAACTGGCACTAGGCACTGGATCAATATGTTAGTCCCAAAAATAGTATAAAAAGTTGCCAAAAGTATATGAAAGTTGTAGAATAATGGCATGAAACAATCAAAAATTATAGATACAACGGAGACGTATCATGCCCCGACTTAATCATACACTAATCATACACGGACACATGCATGATCAAAATCCAAGACTCAAGGGAAGATATCACAACACAACTCTGCGACACAATGATAAACATAAATCTTACTCCCTCCGTCCCAAAATAAGTGACTCAACGTTGTACTAGTTTTGTACTAAAGTTAGTACAAAGTTGAGTCACTTATTTTGGGACAAAGGAAGTATATTACAAGCCAGGGTCATGAGGACCCAAATACATAAGTCATCAAAGCAAATATTATCTGAGTACAAACATAGTTAGACAAGTCTGCCTTAAGAAGGTTAACCAAAACAATGCCACTAGATCAAAAGGTGAGGCCTCCTGCCTGGGACCTCCGAACTACTCCTAGTCATCGGTCTACACGTAGTAGGCTCCGCTGGGGGGACCTCCATCTACGACGCCATCATCTTCTACAAACATCTGGGTCAAAGGAAAAAGGGGGTAGCAAAGCAACCGTGAGTACTCATCCAAAGTACTCGCAAGACTTACATCAGATCTACACTACATATGCATCGGTATCAAGAAAATGGGGTAGTATATATGGACTAAATTGCAGAATGCCACAATAAAGGGAGAGAAGCTCATCCTATCGAATACTGCATTGTCGTGGGAAACCACGGCCACCTATGGGGCCATGAGCCCTTTTGGTTTGGCGGAGAGATGGGCACGTTGCACAAAGAGCGGAGAAGCGTAACACAGCGCGATAGAGATCACACGGGCAGTTTTACCCAGGTTCGGGTCGCCGTGAGGCGTAAAACCCTACTCCTGCTTTGGTGGATTGATGGTGGAAAATGGTGGTGGACGCATCACACTTGCCCGGCAGGGTTGCCTCGGGGCGAAAGTGGCTACACGTGTATGTATGTGTGAGGGTCCGAATGGCCGAATCTCCAAGCCTCGGGAACCGGAACCTCTGGAACCCTTTCTATGGTTGCCATGGGCCTCCTTTTATAGAGCAAGGGGTCACCACGGTGGCAAATCAGTCTTTACATACTGATTAGATAGCAACCAATGCTATCATACCTAACTCTGCATGCTAATAGAGCGCATTAAATGTGCCATCGAGTGTCACATCACAGCATGCCCGGCAACCCTTGTTGGGCTGTCTTGCCATCTTCGCGCCTGCTTGCTTGACACGTCTCAAGACGGGTGTCATATGGAGGTGTTTGCTGTAGGAAGTGGCTGCCATGTGGCAAGAAGCAGCCACTTAGTCACCTTGGGGCTTGACACCGCACTGATCTATGACTTGCGTCACTTGTGAGGTGGAGCGGTGGAGTGGCTTGCCCCTGCAAACCCCGGCAGGCCTACCGGGATGATCTGGAAGCTTGCTTCCAGGGGAAACCCAACCTTGCCTGGCTCACCTGCTTGGCAAGGGAGGTTCTTTCCTTAGTGATATCTTGCTTCTCTGGCTTATCTTGGTCTTCTTGATATGTACTTGGATCCTTCAAAGAATTGGTCCCTCTTGCTTGGTCTGATCTTGGTGCTGTAATCTTGTCCTTGGGCCTGTGCACAGTTTGGGCAACGGATCTATGGTTTGTGGCACCGTCAGGAGCCCCTGGGCCTGGCACAAACGCAACGCTGGGCGACATCAGGGCAGGCCCTAACCAGTGCACATGAAAGAGCGCAAGGGTAACTCTGCCCTTTGAGATCTTCTTTGCTTCTTCCTTAACCCGAGCTTGGGTCAGTTTCTGGTTTTCACGCACGTCGTGCGAAATGTTATGGGAGAAACTGAACCACAATCCGCGGATCGCCCATATCCCACGATCACAGGGTATAAACTGCCACCCCACTTTCCTACTATCCTTGGTGCATCCGCCACATGCACCGCATGCATTGTGTAGGGTAGATGGTGGATGCGGAGGGCGCAGAAATGGGCGCTATGGCAGAAAGCCAGGCGTCGTTGATTGGCGCAGAAGGTAGGCCCTAATTTCCTGAGCCGTCGAAGGCGCAGGGAAGCCGCATTGGGGGAGTAGGGCGGTCACCTTCCGAATGAGAGGCCAGCCCCCGCCTCGTTCTCCTATAAAAAAGAGGGTAGGAGTGGCGTGTTTTCTCACACACTATGAGAGGAGGAGGACAAGAGGGCAAGGACATGGTGGTGCTTCAATGGCAGCGACGAGAGCTTCTGCTCGATAGCGTATCCCTCCTCCTCCTGAGAGTGCGGGGGCAAAACCCGCTATGAGAGGAGGAGGGAGAGGACGAAGCCGTGGTCGTCGTGGCGCCTGGGGAAGAGGAGGACGGGGCGGCGCCCTGACCATACCCCCACCAGAGGCTCCTCCTCCAATGGAAGGCCACGTCAGAGACTAGCCTCTGGAGTTCATCATCAGGCTGTACAAGCCTCCACACGGTTGCCTTCGTCTTCCTACTCCATTTGCAAGGGCGATGGAGTTTGAGCAGCCGTGAGCATTGAGACTGCACATGAGGGGCTGCGGGAATGGCAACATACGAGTGAATGTAGACTTCCCCACCCCTCCTGTCATGTACTTCCGTCGAGGCTGGAAGACTTTTGCTCGTGCCCATAGTTGTCGAAAGGGCATGTCCTCCATTTTAAGTTAGTGGAGGACGGTTTCCTTTCCATCAAGGTTTTTGGGAGCTCGGGTGCTCGCTTAGGGTGCTACGCGGAGAGCTCGACCAACGACGAAAGCTCCTCCTCAAGTAATAGCGACGAGGAGGACAGTGATGGCAATGATGACGGCGTTGATCATGAGGGCAATGTTTCCGACTCCGGCTGAACACCAGCCGCACTGTCACTGTCAGGCAGCAGCACCATCATTTGCACCTGCACCCCTTTCTCGGCAAAGCGATTTGCTAGGGAGTTGGGCATAGGGGTGGGTGTGGTTCCCCTCCTGGCTCCCTTAGCAACTCTCTAGCTGGACCCCGGCAGGCTTCCTCGCGGGCTGCAGCTCCGTTTTCCCCGCTGCATCCTGCTGGCCTTGGTGGTGGCGGTCGATGGGTTGTCTCCGCTGATCTTTTCACCATCACCTTCGTCCATGCCCTCCTGCTTCTACCGGGCTATCTCTCCTGGAGCCCGACATGGTCAGGCTGGGCTTCTGCCTAGGTGCCCCTTTTGCCATCTTCACCTCCTGCTCCAGTGCCTAGGAGGAGAGGGACAAGAAAGGGCATCACGAGGCACTTATCTTTTTTCAATCTTAAATCTGTAGGCACTTGCCAAATTTTAGTTCAAATAATGTAATCTCTTGAATCCATGTTTGTGTACTGTAAGGTTTGTACTTGTTTGATCGACATATTAATGAAAAAGATAAACCTTGCCGAGGACTCGTGCATGTATATGTCCATGCAAAGGTGGGATGCCTCTATATTTTTTTAAGTAAAAGGATTTCCCCAGGCAGCCTATCCTGCCGGTACCCTCTGTTTTGCTGCCCGAGAGTAGGCCTACCGGGAACAAACTGTAAAGAGGGAACAGCCCCCTGCCAGTCCTTATCCATCAAAGGCCACTACGACCACCCCGACTGAAGCAGCGTTTGAGTCGAAGGGTGGGAGTACCTAAGTTTCAAAGGGTAGCAGTGTTTTCTCATGCTCAAGTCCTTACTTACAGAACACATATGGATAAGATAAAGAACTTACCTGTTTGGCTTGCCGGAGACCATAGTGTTGGCTCATCTTCTTATCTCCTCTTGGGGACTGAGTCCACGGTAGGAGCCTGCAGTTTATGCAGATGAAAATGATGCCAGATGTGATCATATCTACATGAACATGCAATGCTCATGATATGCTTATGAATGCATGCAACTTGTCAGGGGGCCCCAGCGCTTCATTTATTTCTTTGTTGCTCAGGGTCTGCGCCTAGCTTTGTACAAGGGGTTACATGCAACTGAGGCAAGGCATGTACCAAAGGGTGGCTGCCGAGCAGGGCCCGACAGCCGTGCCTTATGGGTAGAACTTGCGGAGATGCTCAATATTCCACGAGTTTTGCAATTGAATGCCATCTCCGGTCTCCAGACGGGATGCCAGGTCTGGTGACTCGTACTACCCAGTAAGGGCCTTCCTGCTTCGGCCACAACTTGTTTGTACCCTTGGCGGACTGAACACACCTAAGGACAAGGTTGCCTTCCTCAAAACACCGGGCATGAACCTTGTGGCTGTGATAGTGATCCAGGGCTTGTTGGTAGCGTGCATCACGTGTAGCATCCTAGAGACGGTTCTCCTCGAGAAGCACAGTGTCGTCATGCCGGTGTTGTTCCTGCGCTATTTCATCGTAGGCAAGTAGTCGAGGCGACCCGTAAATGAGTTCCATGGGGATAACTACTTCTGCCCCATTGACTAGGGAGAAGTGAGTTTGCCCGGTAGCTCAATTTGGTGTCATTCTGAGGGACCAAAGAACTACTGACAGCTCATCAATCCATTGCCTGCCGCACTTCTGCAGCTTATCAAATGTTCTTGTCTTGAGTCCCCGCAGCACTTCAGCGTTCACCCTCTCAGCTTGCCCATTACTTATGGGATGTGCAATAGAGGCAAATGAGATCTAGCTTCCGGGGGCACGAACATATTGCATGAAGGCACGGCTCGTGAATTGGGTGCCGTTGTCAGTGATGATCCGGGCGGGGACCCCGAAGTGGCACACCAAATCTTTCAAGAACTTAATAGCTGACTAAGCAGTCACCTTTCTCACGGCAGCTATTTCCGGCCACTTTGTAAACTTGTCGATTGCAACGAACAAGAATTCAAAGCCCCTAGCAGCTCGGGGGAAAGGGCCGAGGATATTGAGCCCCCACACCAAAAACGGCCATGACAAAGGGATTGTCTGAAGTGCTTGGGCAGGCAGATGGATATTCTTGGAATGGAACTGGCAGCCTTCACACTTTGTGACTAGCTCGACGGCATCTTGGAGGGTTGTGGGCCAATAGAATCTTTGCCGAAATGCTTTCCCAACTAAAGCCCTTGATCCAATGTGGGAGTTGCACATGCCTTTGTGTATTTCTGCCAGCAGTTTCTTTCCTTGTTCTCAGCAAATGCACTTCAATTTCACACTATTGGTCCTTCTTCTGTATAGTGTGTCACCTACAAACTGATACATACTAGCCCTCCAGGCTACTCTTTCGGCTTGTTCTTGCTCTTCGAGAAGTTCTCAAGTTTGGAGGAAATGGACTATGTGACTTGCCCAAGTTGGAGCCAGGGGCTTGGTAACAAGGACTAGCGGCACCTCCTCATTCATGGGAGCGCATCCCACAACCGTGGGGACCAGTGGCCGGGCAGGAGGGTGCAACCCGGCAATCGAAGGGGAGTTATTTTCGGCAGGGTCCATGCCAGGAGCCCCGAGAGGCTCTACCGGGAGAGGCTCACTGGAGTCCAATTTCCTCCTCTTTCGGGCCATTGTTGTCGGGGATACGGAGGGCTGAGTAAGATGGAGAACAAAAGTTCTTGGTTCCACGGGTAGCTTCTGCACAGCGCACTTTGACAGATGATCATCAATGTTATTTTCCGCACAGGGTACGTGCTCTGTTTGCAATCCGTCAAAGCCCTCCTCCAATCTTCTCACTTCCTCGACATATGCCTCCATGAATGGACTTTGGTAATCCTTGTTGACTTGTCTCACCACAAGTTGTGAATCTCCTCGAATGATCAGCTTCTTGATTCCCAATTCTGTGACAATCCTGAGCCCGACAAGGAGTCCCTCATACTCCTATATATTGTTGGTCGCCTCCTCCCGAGGAAAATGCATCTGCACGACGTATTTCAAGTACTCTCTAGTGGGAGCAACGATAAGCATGCCAGCCCCTGCACCTTATAGGTAGAAGGCACCATCGAAATACATGATCCATTCTTGGGGTGATTCCTTGCCGGGGATAACTGTTTCCAGCACTTTCTCATTAGGAGTTGGCATCCATTCTTTAATAAACTCTGCCAATGCCATGCTTTGAATCGTGGATGTACTCTCAAACTTCAGGCCAAAGCTGGATAACTCCAATGCCCATTCCACTATTCTGCCGGTAGCCTATGGGTTTCGGAGTATCCTTTGCAACAGGGAGCGTGTGACAACCGTGATCTCATGGGCTTGGAAGTAGTGGTGTAGTTTCCTTGAGGCCATGACAAGGCCAAAAATCAATTTTTGCATGCCAGAATACCTGGATCTAGCCCCCTGCAATAGGGAGCTGACGAAGTATGCTGGGCGCTGCACCACCTTCTTCCTTACCGTGTCCTTGGGGTTGCCTCCACTGTAGTGCTTTTTCTTTGTCCTGATCCATATATGGCCTTGCCGGGCTGTTCTCTCTCTCTTCGCTAGATGGGACACCTACTGAGGCTGCTATCTCCTCCACTTCCTGCCGTGCCACTAATGCTGCGCTAATCACTTGATTAGTCACTGCCAGATACAACAGCAACAACTCCTATGGCTTGGATGCAACCAAAGTGGGAACAGAAGACAAGTAGGTCTTCAAATCTTGCAGCGTTGCGTCTGCTTTCCGGGGTCCACTTCATGGGTCCTGCCTTCTTCAAAATTTCGAAGAATGGCAACGCACGCTCGGCAGACTTGGAGATGAATCTTCTAAGTGCGGCAACGCATCCTATCAAACGCCTCACATCCTTAACTGTCTTGGGTGCCTGAATCTGCTCGATGGCCTTGATCTTATCTAGGTTCGCCTCGATCCCATGGTGGTACACAAAGAAACCAAGTAGCTTGCCGGAGGGAACGCCAAACACACACTTCTCCGGGTTCAGCTTCAAGTTGATCTTGCGCAGCTTAGTAAATGTCTCTTCCAAATCCTGGATGAGGGTTGATCAGTCCTTGGTCTTGACCACAATATCATCCATATAAGCTTCAATGTTCCTGTGCAACTATGGTTCAAAGCCAATTTGGACTGCTCTTGGAAAAGTGGACCCGACACTCTTTAACCCGAAAGGCATGCGCACAAAGCAGTATGTGCCACATGGGGTGATGAATGAGTTCTTTTCTTCATATTCCTTGGACATAAAGATCTGATGGTATCAAGAGTATGCATCCAGAAAGGAGAGCAAATCACACCCGGAAGTGGAATCCACAATCTGGTCGATGCGCGGCAATGGGAATGGGTCCTTCGGGCATGCCTTGTTCAGATCCATGAAATCTATGTAAAGCCTCCATTTCCCATTAGCTTTGCGCACAACCACTGGGTTCGCTAACCATGTTAGATATAGTACTCCTCTAACAAAACCAGCTACCTCAAGTTTCTTGATCTCCTCGACAATGAACTGCTGTTGCTCTATGGCCTGCTTCTGAACCTTCTGCTTGACAGGTCGGGCATGTGGGCAGACAGCAAGGTGGTGCTCGATTAACTCCTTGGGAACACCGAGGATATCAGATGTTTGCCAGGCAAACACATTGACACTCGCCCGTAGGAAGGCAATGAGCACGCTTTCCTATTTGTTATCAAGGGTGGCACTGATAGTAGAAGTACCATCAGCGCCAGCCAGTCTTGTCGGGACCTTTTTCACATGGGGTGCAGTAGCCTTGGTCCAATTGTTGTTGGAACTCTCCGGCATGTCATTAACAGGTGTGGCACGCTCCGAAGAGGTGCGCTTCCTGGATTCCTTGCTGACATCCCTACTATTCTTCTTCTTCCCTTTGATTTCCTTGGTAGGCACTGTAGCTTCAACGACCTCTACCGCGACTGCGTCCCGGTACATCTTATCCACGCAAATCATTGCGTCTTTCTTGTCTGGCAGAATGGAAATGACACCCATCATCCTAGGCATGTTCAAGGTGTTGTAGGCATAGTGGGATGCCGCCATGAATTTGGCCAAGGCCGGGCGCCCAAGGATTCTATTGTACGGCAGGGGGAGGTTGACCACATCAAACACAACCTTCTCAGTCCGGCAGTTTAACTCTCCCCAAATGTCACTGGCAACATGATCTTTCCCTTAGGATGGCTCCTGCCGGGATTGACTCCTGGAAACGTGCCCGTGGCCTTAATCTCTTCCTCTGCTATCTGGAGTTTGCTGATAACCTGTAGGGAAATCAGATTCAACCCGGCCCCGCCGTCAACCAACATCTTTGTGATTTTGAGGTTGTGGATCGTTGGTGAGACCAACAACAGCAAGAACCCTACCGCAGTGATGCGGTTGGGGTGATCCTCTACATCAAATATGATGGGCGTTTGTGACTACTTGAGCGGCTTCCGAGAACCTGCTGCTGGCTCCATGGCATTGACCTCACGGGCCCACTGTTTCAGTTGGCGGTGAGAGGAGTGCAAAGATGCACCATCGTCAATACACAGGGCGTCAGTGGCCTTCTAGAATTCCTGCTCGCTGGTTTTCTCTTCATCCCCTCCATCACTTTCAGCATGGCAATCCTCCTTGTCTTGCCCCCCTAGCGGGTTTTCCTTGGTTTTGAGGAGCCTTGCCGGGGCGATTTGCTTCACTGCCTGGCCCTTCCCGCCAGTACCGTTCTGACCTTTTTCCTTATCATGCTTCTCATACTCAACCCTCTCCTTCTTGACGAGATGCTCAACATAATGACACTCCTGGAGATGGTGGACCTTGGTCCGATGAATCTTGCAGTATGGTCCAACACTTTTCCAAGCCTTCTCGACAGGCACAGCCTCCCGACAGTCAGCGCACGCGGCAGCTTCCTTGCCGGGGGCTTCGGCCTTAGCCTTCTTGCTGGTACTAGGCATGCCCGATCCCTCAACAGTCATCATCGTCTTATCCTTGTGCTTCTTATTCTGACTGGTAGTCTCGTCATCAGCCTCTGAGTAGCTGTCGACACAACCTTCCTCTCTGGGAAGTTTCCTCCGCTCCTCCACCCGAGCACATTTGTCAACCAAGGTGTAAAGCTCCTTCACAGTCTTGGGCAACCGAACGTTCATCTTGGAACGTATCCTGCGGTTGCACATGTTGGACTAGAAGGTAATTATCATGGCTGTCGAGTGGATGTCTGGGATATTTCTGTGGACTCGACAGAATCTCTGCAAGTACTTTCGTAGAGTCTCTCCTTCTTTCTGCTGGAGAAGCTGCAAGTTGCTGGGCCGCCCTGGTCCAATGAACTCATGGCACAGGTCAACCCAGGTCGAAATGGAGTTCTCTGGCAGGTGCATCAGCTAAGACCTCACATTTGACTTGGGTGCCGAAGGGAAGTAGTTGGCGAACACCTTCTCATCTCTTCCCCGGCAGCTTGAATAGTGATGGTATAGATGCTTAAGAACTCTGCCGGGTTCAGTCTCCCATCATACTTCTTGGGTATCTCTGTCTTGAACATGCAAGAGGACGGCCAAAGGACTTGCCACAGCTCACGGGTGAAGGCAGGGCACCCCACCTCGAAAGGCAGGCACCCGCCATCTCCGAGCGCGGGCTCGTCGACGTTGGGGCCATCGCACACATTGGGCTAGCAGTGGTCGTGCGGGTGACGCTCAATGATGATGCGCGCGCCTTCCCTCCGCCTGTCCTCTGGGGCCCGCCATTGGCCTTGACGCGCTTGAGGGTCGGAAGAGGTCATCGAGACATCATTGGGTTCTTGGTTTCGTGGCTCCTGTGCTGGTTGCTGTGGTGGGGATTGCACCGTGAGGGTGGCCCCTTCTGTTCAGCCAGCTGCACAAGCCATTACCGTCGTATGGGGAGGCCATGGCGGGCCATCTCACTGTGATCCTCCCGCCTCGGTGAAACCAATCAGGCTTTGGATGGTGGCTCGCCACTCATCCATCTGATCGGCTGCTGGCGGAAATCTCAATAGCAGCTGAGCCCGCGCCATGGCCTCTGAGGTGGTGCTTGGCATAGGTAATGACGATGTAGACCGCAATGTCACTTGGCTCCCGCTGGTACCGGTGGCGACCACATCGTGCCCTTGTTGTTGCGGACCAGCCGCTTGGATGGCGTGGTTATGCGGTGGAGGCACTTGAGGGCCAGCGGCTCTATTGGGTGCAGTAGCTGGGTCAGCCAGTTTCGAGGGTGGCGCGTGCCCTGCGGTCGCACCCACAGCTGGGGCGGCCGGAGGGTTCCGATTCGCCCCAGAACGAGCGCCACCATTGTGGTTGTGCCCTTCGGCGAGGAGAGAGGGTGCAGACAGAATAATCCCTCCATCCGTACCTCGTGGAGCATGGCCGCTGGGATGTTGTTGATGCTGTCCTTCCCCGGTGCCTCCCGCTTTTGCTTCGGACGTGGGGGAGGTGGTGACAAAGCCTCCTACGCCGACCACATGCCTCGTAGCGTCCACATCCTCACGCGTCCCCCCATTCCCCATGACGTCGGCCGTCACGGGTGGTGGAGCCTTCGAGGTGGACGGGTGATTTGCAACTCCGGGCTTCTTCTTGGGTGCCATAGTTGATGACACCATCGATTAGGGATGAAACAGAGCGAAAACAGATGGAACTGGGTGCTATCACATTTGTTTTCATATTTTCTTGCAGAAGCGGAAACGAATACAGAAACCCCGGAAATGAATATGAAAACAGATACTATCGAAAACAGACACGGGTTGGATACAGAGCGGACACGGAAACATAAGTGTTTGTTGACTGGAACTTAAAACCCCCTTGAATCATAAATAAATACACACAAAAAGCAAACAAATTTAATGAATTGTTAACATGGCTACAAAATAATATGTTGTGTTAACAACTTAGGGTAGTACTACCTCCGTTCTTATTTAGTCCACATATTAGCTTTGGTCAAAGTCAAGCTTTGTTAACTTTGACCAAGTTTATAAACAAAAATATTAACATAAACAATAGTGAATCAATACAATTAGATTTATTATTGAACGTACTTTCACATCATATAGATTTGATATGATAAATGTTTATATAGTTTTCTATAAAGTTAGTCAAAGTTTATGAAGTTTGACTTCAGTCAACTCTAATATGCAGAGTCAATAAAAATGAAGAGTTACCAAAGTGGTAAATGAGTCTTTACGTACTGATTAGATAGCAAACAGTGCTATCATACCTAACTCCGCAGGCTACTAGAGCGCATTAAATGCGCCATCGAGTGTCACATCACAGCGTACCCGGCAACCCTTGCTGGGCCGTCTTGCCAGCTTCGCGCATGCTTGCTTGACACGTCTCAGGACGGGTGTCATATGGAGGTGTTTGCTGTAGGAAGTGGCTGCCATGTGGCAAAAAGCAGCCACTTGGTCACCTTGGGGATTGACACCACACTGATCTATGACTTGCGTTGCTTGTGAGGTGGAGCAGTAGAGTGGCTTGCCACCGCAAGCCCCGGCAGGCCTGCCGGGACGATCAGGAAGCTTGCTTCCGGGGCAAACCCAACCTTGCCAGGCTCGCCTGCCCGGCAACAGAGGTTATTTCCTTAGCGATATCTTGCTTCTCTAGCTTATCTTGGTCTTCTTGATCAGTACTTGGATCCTTCAAAGAATTGATCCCTCTTACTTGGTCTGATCTTGGTGCTGTAATCTTGTCCTTGGGCTTGTGCACAGTCCGGGCAACGGACCTAGGGTTTGTTGCGCCGACATGCATTTTCTGTGGCCATCATCTTGAAGCAGTAGAAGAGAGGAGAATAATATGGTAACATCTTGCTCAAACACATATCAATAATCCTACGCGGAGATCATCTCCTCGTCACCCTGTGAGAAAGCGATCTCCGGTTTGTATCTATCACTTATCTAGGTGTGTTTTATCAAGTATCTGGTTTTAGTTGCAAGAGGTCGGAATACAACTCCAAGTCGTCTTGTTACTGTGGACAAGGCTATTCGAATAGATTACTTCCGTGCAGGGGTGCACCACATTACCCAACACGCTTGATTACCTCTTGCCGGACACACTTTCCTGGGTAATGTCCGACCTTGGATGATCGACACGCTTAAGTGTGAAGGGGTCATGGGCCTATCGTCCAAAGCACTCCTACGCGTTGCGAGGACGGTCGGGACCAGTCCTGGCTACCTCTTTGTACAAAGCAGGTGCCTATGTGGACCACCCGGGTGCATGGCACTCAACTATGACATCTATAGAGCTTTCGGAAGGAATCGTATGATGCCGAGGGTCCCATAAACCATTATCCTACGCTGCATTAGTGCGTATAGGCCAGCAGCCAACTCACATCAAATACCCAATCTCGTTAAGAGTGTTATTATGAAATAACCACAGACACCGACCAGGGACCAGGCCCACCTCTCTCTTTGGTGGTCTCTACCTGCCCTGTCGTTTGATACGTCCATTTTGCATCATGTTTCCCTACTATTATTTATATTGTTTTTATTCAATATAACACACTGTTGAGTAATTCTAATGCCTTTTCTCTCATAATATGCAAGGTTTACACAAAGAGGGAGAATGTCGGCAGCTGGAATTCTGGACCTGAAAAAGCTATGTTAGAGATACCTTTTCTGCACATCTCCAAACGAGCTGAAATTTTACGAAGAATTATTTTCTAATATATAAAAAATAATGGAGAAAAGAAATACTGAAGGGGGCCACCCAGGTGTGGACTAGGCACCAGGGTGCGCCACCCCCTCCAACCGCACCCTGGTGAGTAGTGGGCTACCTGGCCCACCTTCGGTGCCCATCTTCTGGTACATAAGGTCTTTTGACCTAGAAAAAATAAAGAGAGGACTTCCGGGACGGAGCGTCGCTGTCTCTCGGTGGAACTTGGGCAGGAGCACTTTTGTCCTCTGGCGGAGCGATTCCGTCGGGGGAACTTCCCTCCGGGAGGTGGAAATCGAAGCCATCATCATCACCAACAACCCTCTCATCTTTGGAAGGCTAATATTCATCAACATCTTCAACAACACCATCTCATCTCAAAATTCGAGTTCATCTCTTGTGTTCAATCTTTGTACCGGAACCTCAGATTGGTACCTGTGGGTGACTAGTAGTGTTGATTACATCTTGTAGCTGATGCTAGATGGTTTATTTGGTGGAAGATTATATGTTCAGATCCATTATGCTATTTAATATCCCTATGATCTTGAGCATGAATATTATTAGTGAGTAGTTACCCTTGTTCTTGAGATTTTGGGAGAAGTCATGTTGCAAGTAATCATGTGAATTTGATATTCATTCGATATTTTGATGATATGTATGTTGTGATCCGCTTAGTGGTCTTATGTGAACATCGACTACATTACACTTCACCATCTTTGGGCCTAAGTTAATGCATTGTGGAGTAGTTATTAGATGATGGGTTGCTAGAGTGATGGAAGCTTAAGCCCTAGTTTATCCGCTATTCCGTAAGGGGCTGATTTGGATTGACATGTTTAATGCTATGGTTAGATTTTATCTTAATTCTTCTTTTGTAGTTACGCATGCTTGCAAGGGGTTAATCATAAGTAGGAGGCTTGTTTAAGTAAGAATAGCACCCAAGCACCGGTCCACCCATATATCAAATTATCAAAGTAGCAAACGTGAATCAAACCAATGTGATGAAAGTGACTACATGAAATTCCCGTGAGCCCTCAAGAACGCTTTACTTACCATAAGAGATTGTTTTGGCCTATCCTTTGATACAAAAAGGATAGGGCTACCTTTCTGCACCTATTGTTACTATTGCTACTTGTCACTTGTTACGAATTATCTTGCTATCAAACTACGTGTTACCAACAATTTCAGTGCTTGCAGAAATTACCTGTAACACCCCAAGAATCATGTTATAGTAAATCCACACTAATGATGCCAAGTCATCATCATTATGCCCTAAGAAAAACAATTAAGAAATATTTCAACCCCAAATTCAAATTTAAAATAAAGTCAAATATATTATTTGTTCCAACGGTAAAACAAAAGTGTTCATATTATTGCGAAGTTTCCCAAAGCTATTAAAAAAATAAAACCAACATCATTCGAAACTCCAAGATGCCCCTAGCTATTTTTGAATGACCCGGCAGCACTCAATCATCGCATTTAAATTCAAACTAGAATTCAAATGAATTTAAATGAGGTTCAAACTTTTTATGACAATGCTAGTTATTGCATAATATTTATTGAGGCATGTCTCTTAATTACCAAAACGTTTAATAGCAAAACAAATACAAAACAATGGTTATAATTGAAAACATAAAAAAATGAAAAAGGGAAAGAAAGTAAAAGGGGCCCACACTATGCACTTGGGCCTCTAGTGCACAGTGAGGCCCAGCCCACCGCTGTCACCCTTAACCTCATGTTCCCCCTTGCTCGTTGTCCTCTACGCGAACGTACCCGAGGCCAGTCTCCACCACACCCACTCGCCCCTCGCGTCGCTACAGTACCACCGAGGTGGATAAGGCCGTCCCCGCGCCCCCTCAATGAAAACTATCCATTCCCCTCCTCCTCGCTCGCTCTCTTCCCTCCTCTGTCGCCCGAACGCCATCGTCATGCCATAGCCATGCTCGTGGCCACAAGCCTCCCCGGTGCTCGGGAGGAAGTCGAGGAGCACCGCCGTCCTCTTCTGCACCATCTGCAAGCGCTAGGTCGAGCCGGAGCGCCTCGCGACGTCCCATCGGCCTTTTTCCCCAACCACGGCCGTCGTCGTCCACTTGTCGATCCGCTGCTCCCGGCCATCCCCGACCTCCTCGAGCTCGCCTACGGCCTCGACGCGAGCTCCTCTGTCGATTCCGCACCTTTCACCTTTGATTTGTCGCCATTTTCCTTCGTCCTCGAGCTCGATCTTCCTCGTCCATGACCGCAATCAAGCTCTCGAGTATGCGCACGCGCTCGCCTGCTCCTGCCGGTGGCCGCGCCCTGGCTACGCCCCGCGCGCACCCCACGCTGCTGCTCCCATGCGCCTGCTGCGCCCAACCATGCCCCCGCTGCTCATCAGGGTCGCGCCCCTGGCATCGCCGTCCCGCTACGCCTGCCTCTGCCATGGCTCGCGTCGCCGCCGCCTACCGTTGCACACTGCTCTGCGGCTGCCGCCGGCCACGGCCACTGACGGCCACGCCCAGCCTCGTGCCGGTGCCGCTCGCTACCGGCCACTCCCTGCCCCATCGGCTTCTGGCAGTGGCTGCCGACGCCTGGGGCGTTCATGCGTGCCCGGCCGTGGCCAGTCCAGTTGGCCCACTGCTATGCGGGGCCCGGCCCCCATTTAGATTAGTAGGTAATTAAGTAGGATTAGTTTTAGAAATTAGTTTAATGTTTTGGTTAGTATAGTCTATGACAGTGGGGCCTACTACTAATTAAACTAGTTTATTTAGCCTCTTAAAAACATGTGTCACTGGCAGGTGGTCCCCACCTACCAGTTTGACTGGTCAACATTGACCTGTTGACCTGCTGAGTCAACAACCCCCTGGCCCTCCTATAAGCCTCTCTGGCTGTGCACACAATGGGTACACATAACTTTTACATTTAAATTTCAAATTATTAACAATTCAGGAAATTCTAGAAATTGTTCAATACTTTGAAAATTAATATAAAATAAATCGTAACTCGGATGAAAACACTTTGTACATGAAAGTTGCTCAGAACGACGAGACAAATCCAAATACGCAACCTGTCCGTCAGCCACACGTCTCTAGCATAGTGAACCTGCAACATTTCACCTCCGGTTCATCTGTTCGAAAACGCGAAACACCGGGGTTACTTTCCCGGATGTTTCCCCCCTTCACCGGTATCACCTCCTACCGCGTTAGGGCACACCTAGCACCGCTCATTGTCATGTCATGCATCGTCATGCTTATGTTTGCATTATATTCATTGTTTCTTCCCCTCTCTTCTCTCCGGTAAACCATGAGACCGACGCCGCTACTACCCCGGCCGATTACAGAGTTGACGATCCCTCCTTCTTGCCAGAGCAACCAGGCAAGCCCCCCCCCTTGATCACCCGATATCGCCTATTCCTTCTCTCTACTGCTTGCATTAGAGTAGTGTAGCATGTTACTGTTTTTGGTTAATCCTATTCTGTTGCATAGTCTGTCATTGTTGCTACAACTATTGATACCTTTACCTGCAATCCTACATGCTTAGTGTAGGTTGCTAGTACTTCATTAGTGGCCCTACATTCTTGTCCGTCTGCCATGCTATACTATCGGGCCGTGATCACTCGGGAGGTGATCACGGGTATATACATACATACATACATACATACATACATACATACATACATACATACATACATACATACGTATATACATACATACATACGATACATGTGGTGACTAAAGTCGGGTCGGCTCGTAGAGTACCGTCAAGTGATTCGGATATGGGGGCTGAAAGGACTGGTGGTTCCATCTAGGTAGTGATGGACCTGGGTTCCCGACGACCCCCGAGTGTTAGTTTGTGGTGGAGCGACAGGGCAGGTTGTGACCACCTAGGAGACAGGTGAGCATGGTCCTGGTCGGCGTCTGTGGTTACTTCATAACAACACGCTTAACGAGATCTTGGTATTTGATCTGAGTCTGGCCACTGGCCTATACGCACTAACCAACGACGCAGGAACAGTTATGGGCACTCGAAGTCGTGGTATCTGTCCAAGCCTTCTTGACGTCAGCGACTAAGCGGCGTGCGTCGGGTTGGACTGTGTAACACGACTTCCTTTGTAATGGAGGTTGCTACATCTGCTCACCGGCTGCCCTTGCAATGTGCAGGTGTGCAATGGGCGATGAGCCCACACCCCTGCGCGCATAGGATTTAGACCGGTGTGTTGATCTCTCTGTTGAGCCTAAGTAGGGCTGCGACGCGTTGATCTTCCATGGCCGGGCATGATCCAAGAAAGTGTGTTCAGCTAGAGAGATCGAGCATGTTGGGAAATGTGGTGCACCTCTGCAGGGAAGTTTATCTATTCGAATAGCCGTGTCCCTCGCTAAAAGGATGACCCGGAGTTGTACCTTGACCTTATGACAACTAGAACCATATACTTAATAAAACACACCCAGACAAGTTCCAGAGACATCCCGGTGATCGCTTTCCCACAAGGCGATGAGGGGAGGATCGCTGGGTAGGATTATGCTATGTGATGATACTTGGTGAACTTCAATCTACTCTCTTCTACATGCTGCAAGATGGAGGCTGCCAGAAGCGTAGTCTTCGATAGGACTAGCTATCCCCCTATTACTCTGGCATTCTGCAGTTCAGTCCACCGATATTGCCTCCTTACACATATACCCATGCATATTTAGTGTAGATCCTTGTTTGCGAGTACTTTGGATGAGTACTCACGGTTGCTTTGCTCCCTCTTTTCCCCCTTTTTCCTCTTCTTCTCGGATGCTGCAACCAAACGTTGGAGCCCAGGAGCCAGACGCCACCGTCGATGACGACCCCTACCATACCTAGGGTGCCTACTACTACGTTCAGGCTGCTGACGACCAGGAGTAGTTTAGGAGGATCCCAGGCAGGAGGCATGCGCCTCTTTCGATATGTATCCTAGTTTGTGCTAGCCATCCTATGGCAACTTGTTTAACTTATGTCTGTACTCAGATATTGTTGCTTCCGCTAACTCGTTTATGTTCGAGCACTTGTATTCGAGCCCTCGAGGCCCCTGGCTTGTAATATGATGCTTGTATGACTTATTTTACTTTTAGAGTTGTGTTGTGATATCCTCCCGTGAGTCCTTGATCTTGATCGTACATGTTTGCGTGCATGATTAATGTATGATTGAATCGGGGGCGTCACAACTTGGTATCAGAGCTGACTACCTGTAGGAATCCCCCTTTCCAACTCCTTGGCCGAAGTTGAGTCTAGTCATTGCAAAACTTTTACTAACAGGGTTGTGTGGTATACAGGCCTACGTCGCCATTGGGTGGTGTTAGGATCTTTTATTCCTCATCTATACTCTGGGACTCTGATCTCTCTTCTATTTGGGTTAAATGAAATTTTGCTAACTCTAACATTAGGATCTCGTGATCACTTCCAACTGGAGAGCTCCTTATTACCGATGATCGCCTGCTGCACCAGAAGATTCCGAAGACACTCTATGATGTTCTCTTGAGACCTAGTGCCATCGCTTTTGCAATTCCCTTCCATTGATAAACCTCTATGGATAACCACATACACTTGCCATTCTTACTATCATTCCACGTTGATCTTGTTATTACAAGATACCCTGAAATTCTTTTTATTATTTTGAGAATACTTTGTGCTTACTGCCTTGCAGTTCGTTGCAACCTGAATACCCCTATGGATAATTTCTCGCACTTACCGAGTATCCGCTCATTCCCAGTTGTTCCTGTGTTTCACAAAAGTCCTCGAAATACCATTGGATTTTTTGAAAATCCTCAACAGCCCATTGTTCTTGAATTCCTTGTCGTCCGGCATTATGGTTAATTCCATACTTCTAGTAAACTCCGTTGACATACCCTGTCACTATCATTTCGAATCACTTGATTCGATATGTTGCGAATGCTCACAATCCTTAATCAGATCCTAGAATTCATCCTTCCGGCTCAGACGTCATTTTAGACATGAGTTGGATCTCGACCAATCAAATTCCCATCGATTGTACCTTAAGCCTAGTCAACTTATCCATCCTTAATCAGAGCCTTTGCTTCTAATCCCTTGATTTGGAAATCATAATTCTTTCGCATTTGATCTTTTGAATTAGTCAGTTGTTTCTATAGTCCAATGCCTTTGCATTGTTTCTTCCTCTCATTGTGTGCCGATGCTCACATCAGCTCCATTATGGACCATCAAATCCTTTGATGTATTATCATCTGACAGTGTCCTTCGTATACCAAAAATCTCGAGAAGTTCTTCCCTGATACATAATGCAATTAGTAAGTCCTATTCTTTGATTTGGCCAACCATGCTCTGCATTCGAGCTTGTGTTATTTAATCCTTAAGTTTGTGTTATATGTTCCTAAGAGGCCCCGATGGGTTGAACCTATGCCTTTCCTAATCATTGTGAACCAGGAAACTACTACGGGTCATATTCTACTGGTGTCATGTCAGATAGAATTTCAACACTACAACTTCGTCGAGGGCGAGAAGTGACTGAAAGGTTACGCATTAGAGAAATGGGAGTCGACCTTGAACTTTGTGTTCATGCCCATGGACACGATGTAGTTCCTATCATGGAATCTTCTTGTAATAATAGCTATTTCCTTGATAAATATCATCTGGTGTCTGTGAATTGATCCTTAGCAACCGTGGTTCCAACCATGATTGTTCTTCTTTGATCCCATTTCTCGGACAAGTCAAAGAACTTGTCTTCTACAGATAAATACGCCTGCCCAACCTCTATTATGATCTATCTTTGAGTATTACCCCTGGTATCTCGAGGATATCATGCCATTGCACTACATCTTATGAACTTTTGATGAAGTACTACCTTTCCTTCTCATTGTCACATCATGGGTTCTGGTATGTTTGTCAACCGAGAACACTGATAAGTGAATCGATTCCGCACTCTGATTCAATAACTCTAAGTAAATTTTTTTGCTTATGACTTTAATAGTCCTTCAAGTCATTCCTAGCCCGATCGGCTATATCATTATCATGCCAACTTTTAACTGTGCTACCTGGCCTTTCTTCCCGGAGCACAAATTTTCGACGATGAGATGAACTTAAGTCGATCTTCCTCGTCATATCGTTTTGCCTTGAACATCAAGCTTGATTCTGAGTTTGTGTTGTATATGTGGTTCCAATAACCCTCTGCTTCACCATTGCTTTTGCTTGATGTCATCGTTGTTCGATTGCTCCTTCGTGAAGCCTCTCGACAAAATTTGTCATGATCATCATAATCAATATTTTGACTCCTCCCAATAGATCAATTAAATTCATGATGAGAAATACCATCCTTGCCCCCCCCCCCCGATGGCTTGTGTTAACATCGACAACATTCTTGCATCCCCTCTAAACACACAACTTGTTCTTGTTTTGTATTGGACCTTGAGTTCCTTGCCATCCAACTTATGCTATGTTCTACCTTGGAGTATTACCATCTGTTATGTCGAGAATGTCATGGGAATTTCACCACCTCCTGAGAACTCTTGATAAAGTGATACTTCACACCGTATCCCTTCATTTCTTGGTCACCGTATTGTTTCAAAACAGAATACCGACAATTAAACTATGATGTGTGAATTCAAATTTCTAGCAACCCTATTGATTGAAGTTAATGGTCAACCGTTTGTTCTTAGACTATTGGTTATTGATGCACCATTCTAACTTTGATCATGCTACCTAAGCCCATATTTCGGGTGCATCTTTCAACCAATTTTTAATTGTGTATGTTTCCCTTGAGCATACACCATTATATCATTTGATCTGACTAATGTTATATCCTTGTTCACATAATTGTGGAAATACATATTTTTGGAAATCTCAATGAATTGTCGCTGAGTCAATCAGCCACCTCCACACCTCTCCTTGACTTAATGATGAACTCTTGTTTTGGAACTCGCTTCCATAGTTCAATTCCCAAGAATCTTACAATGTAATCTCGACAAATTGTGTTGCACCCCTTCCTTCTCAGGCATTATGAGTCTGAGGTATCCTGACACCAATTAGATCTGAATCTCAGTCAGATATGATGGTTGGGACATATTCCCAAGAGTCATAACATTGCTCTTTAACTCGATAAGGTGATGTCATGCCTAGCACACCTAGCCGGAAGACCTATTGTTATAGTTCTTCCTTTTTAGCAAGGTTGGCGATTCTTCAATGAGGAGATTGTAAGACTTATTCTATAAGTTGTTCCTGATGGATCCTCTGTGTATCCAAAGTTTGATCTCTACCCAGTGACCATGTCAATCCTATCTCGAAGCATGTCTGTGGTACTCCATTCATCAACAAGAATATTTGAAGCGCAATGCAACATTTTCTTTATCAAATATCCAAACACCGTTGTATGGGTAATGTCATGAAATTTCTGTCCCCTCACCTAAAGGGTTTTCTACTTTATATCCTGTCATGGATATTTCTTCTTTGCTTGTCCCTGAGAAGGATATACCCCGAAATATGTGTTTAAACACATTTTTCTTTCAATTGTTTTGTTTAATTTGATAATCACATTTTCCTTTCCATTGTGTTGTTTAACCTTTCTTGTGGACTATATGATCTAGCAGAGATAATTCCCTACTTAGGTAAACACCTCCGTGTACAACTCTAGCCCTATTATTATTATTGATGACTTTCCGGTAATCACCGATGGATGAGAACTTTGCCTATTGGTCCGCCTCGTTCAACGAGCAGGAAAATGGTTCTCTTCGTCCCTTGCCCTTGCTTTGGATGTTGTTGCCGACATAACTGACAGGCTTCCCTCTGTCATGCCTTGCTATCATGACCGCAAGATGTCAGCCCCCTTTCTACTTTAAACCACATGGTGGGACCATAACCCACAGTCCACATGATCAAAACCTGACTCTCCTGTACCCCCTGTTCCCAAGGTTGTTCCTCACGCATGGCCTCATATGTAATTCACGAGCCACCTTCCGAGAGATCATCAGTTCTAGTTTTAGATACAATACTTATTCTCATTGCTTTGAGCCCCTATCATGCCCTGTTCCATGCATCGAACGATTGCCTGCCCGCTCAAAACTTCTCATGGTACCTTCTTACTTTGCTCTCGATATCTTCTTAAGTTTCAATTCGAGAGTTACTTTCCGCCACCTTCCCTGATGTTGTCTACCAGATAGTCAACTTGTAGAGGTTCGTTCTTCTGGAATACCCCCCATCCTTTTTCTTTCGTAATTATGATGGAGTTCTTGAAGAAGGGCCCCGACTTCATCATGATGAACTGCATAAGAGACATAAAGACATCAATGCCATGGGTCAAACACTTCATTACACGCAACCAGGTCCAGGAAGACTCGTTAGAATTTCGTAAGCAGAACACCCCCCTCTTACTCCCCCTCTTAAATCTCGGGATGAGATTTATTGTAGTAGAGGAGATTTGTAACACCCCGAGAATCATACAGTAAATCAACACTAATGATGCCAAGTCATCATCATTATGCCCTCAGAAAAACAATTAAGAAATATTTCAACCCCAAATTCAAATTTAAAATAAAGTCAAATATATTACTTCTTCCAACGGTAAAACAAAAGTGTTCATATTATTGCAAATTTCCCAAAGCTATTAAAAAAATAAAACCAACATCGTTCGAAACTCCAAGATGCCCCTAGCTATTTTTGAATGAGGCAGCAACACTCAGTCGTCACATTTAAATTCAAACCAGAATTCAAATGAATTCAAATGAGGTTCAAACTTTTTATGACAGTGCTAGTTAATAATATTTATTGAGGCATGTTTCTCAATTACCAAAAAGTTTAATAGCAAATCAAATGCAAAACAATGGTTATAATTGAAAATAGAAAATAAAAATGAAAAAAGGGAAAGAAAGTAAAAGGGGCCCACACTGTGCACTTGGGCCTCTAGTGCACAGTGAGGCCCAGCCCACTGCGGTCACCCACAACCTCCTGTTCCCCCTTGCTCATTGTCCTCTACGTGCACGTGCCTGAGGCTAGTGGCCGTCTCCACCGCACCCACTTGCCCCTCGCGTCGCTACAGTACCGCCGAGGCGGATAAGGCCGTCCCCGCACCCCCTCGACAAACCCTATCCATTCCCCTCCTCCTCGCTCGCTCTCTTCCCTCCTTTGCCACCCGAACGCCATCGCCGTGTCGTCGCCGTGCTCGTCGCCACAAGCTTCCCCGACACTCAGGAGGAAGTCGAGGAGCACCGCCATCCTCTTCTGCACCGTCTGCAAGCGCTAGGTCGAGCCGGAGCGCCTCACGACGTCCCATCGGCCTTCTTCCCCAACCACGGTCGTCGTCGTCCACCTTGTCGATCCGCTGCTCCCGGCTATCCCCGACCTCCTCGAGCTCTCCTACGGCCTCAACGTGAGCTCCTCTGCAGATTCCCCACCTTTCCCCTTTGATTTGTCGCCATTTGCCGTCGTCCTCGAGCTCGGTCGTCCTCGTCCATGGCACGCTTTGCCTGCTCTTGCCGGTGGCCGCTCCCTGGCTGCGCCCCGCGCGCACCCCACGTTGCTGCTCCCATGCGCCTGTCACGCCCAACCACGCCCCCGCTGCTCATCAGGGTCGCGCCCCTGGCCTCGCCGTCCTGTTGCGCACGCCTCTCACGGCTCGCGCTCGCCGCCGCTTCACGCTGCACACTACTCTGCGGCTGTCGCGCCGGCGCCGGCCGCTGCCGACCATGCCCAGCCCCGTGCCGGTGTCGTCCGCTACCGGCCGCTCCCTACCCCGCCGGCTTCTGGCAATGGCCGCCGACGCCTGGGGCGTTCGTGCGTGCCTGGCCGTGGCCAGTCCAGTTGGCCCACTGCTATGCGGGGCCCGACCCCCATTTAGACTAGATTAGGTAATTAAGTAGGATTAGTTTTAGGAATTAGTTTAATGTTTTGGTTAGTATGGTCTATGAGAGTGGGCCTACTACTAATTAAACTAGTTTATTTAACATGTTAAAAACATGTGTCACTAGCAGATGGTCCCCACCTACCAGTTTGACAGGTCAACATCAACCCCCATGGCCCACCTGTATGCCTCTCTGGCCGTGCACACAATGGGTACACATAGCTTTTACATTTAAATTTCGAATTATTAATAATTTAGGAAATTCTAGAAATTGTTTAATTTAAACCAATAATGAGGCTCGACAACTCACTCCCAGGAAGCTCCCTCGATTTGCATCTTCGTTGGCCGCTGGATCTTGGTCCAAACTCATTTTGGACGTTGGATCGGGACTCAGGTGTGTGCTATTACTTTTGGCCGCACAGTTCTTTTTCCGCGTCCATGACTGGTGGGCTCGTCCGAGCTTTCTATTGGCTGGGTGAACTCTCCAAGCGGGTGCGAACGAGCGTATCCACGCGCGTCGCGCGTCTTCCTCTGCCCCCAAACCCTACAGCCCACCCCACCCCAATCCCTCCAGCCGCCGCTACCCCACCCATGTTTCTCCTCCACCCCTCTCCCTCCCTCCTCGTCCGCGCGCGCACATCACACAGCTCTCGCGTGCTCGCCTCCCGGACCAGCTACCGCCGCGCCGCTGGGGCTCGTCCGCCGCGGGTTTCCACGGGGAAGGAGCAGCGACGGGAGTAGGCCCCAGGCGGCGCACACTTCATGGGAAGGCAAGGAACTAGGGGGTGATGGGGTCGGATCTAGTGGTGCTAGGTCGGAGCTCAATCCCTCGCCTCCCGAACCAGCCGTCGACGCACCGCTGGGGCTTGGGTTTCCATGGGGAATCACTACAACAACAGCACTCCTCCCTCCTTCATCCTCATCATCAGAGCCGCCGCACCTCTCCTTCCTCCTCGCTCGCACCCCTGCCGCGGCGCGCATCCCTCCCCTTTCGATCTAATTTCATTCTTGTTTCACATGTTGGTTTGGTTGGCAAGATACGTTGCGGCACCGACTGCAGTAGCCATGGTTGGTGTTGGTGATGTCTGTAGGTATTTTCATCCTCGCCAGTCACACATTTCCTAGGTTTGGTCAATGTCTCTGGAGCTAATGTATTATCCTCTAATTTCTCCTATATTTCCCTTCCTGATTTTGTTTGATGATTTGCCAGGTTATGGGATTGGATCTCCCTTTTCTAAGATTCTTAGCTGATAAGTATATTGTGCGGAAAAGTCTCTACAGAATGATGTTGTGCACATCCAAATCCAAGCAATGTAAGTGACCTAGCATTTCACTGGTGGTATGGTACATCTCATACAATTTCTGAATTCCAATACCGTTCCTGTGTAGCTGGATACTCCATGGGGCAAAGTTGAAGCTTTGTATCACTTCTCTCCATGTTTATTAATGTTTCTTCATGTTTGGCAGTGATATGGGTTTCCATGTACTTGATATATGCATTCCTTATCTTTATGTGTTCCATCTATGTATATATGTTTCTGCCCATAAATGTGTTTATGAGCCGACTCCAGTTTTTACCGCTTTTCTATGGCAATTTGGAAAGGACCCTTCCATGGTGCTCAGCCACAGTCCGATTTCGAGGGAGAATAGGAGACCCCGACGAAAACGAGCGTCCTAGCGGCGAACCCAAGGATGCTAGTGATTATGGCAGGTCCATGCTCCAGTTCTTCTATTGGGTGAGCTTCTTCACTCTTCTTGTCAAGGAGATGTTCATGTCTAGCTAGGTTCCTACAAAGAGGGTTCTTTTTGTTTCTTCAGTTGACCAGATGCTCGGATCTAGCTAGTCTTTCATATAGAAATTTTGTCCTCTTTTTAAGTTGTTGGGTACCTTAGCTTAGTTTTTGCAAAGTTGATTTTTGTTTGTTACTGCTGAGGAGATGCTCTCGGATCTAGCTATATTCCTAGAAGTTTTTTTGTTGGCTTTCTTGTTTTGTTTGGTACCTAGATCTTTCCTCGTCGAGAAGGGGAATTACTTATACAGACCATTGACTGGTGTGCAGGGAGCCCTTCTAATTGGTGATCTATGTGTGTTTTCTTTTCTTTTTTGCTGTAGCAGCCTAGCAGACATGGTTTAACCATAAGCTTCCAGTTACTCTATGTTTTGGGTGTCAAATAAATAGGCCGTTTTAGGCTATGCCTTACATTCTTTTCATACTCTGCAAATTAATATCATCCATTTTAAACCACAGGCTACTCCCCCAATGGTGAAAATCCCCTACAGAATGGTGCTGGATGTCCTTTTAGAATCTTTGGGCCTGCCAGTGGCTGATTATCGAACCAAAGCATGCGAGGGTGGTTTGAAGTTACGAAGAACCCCATTTTCATTCAGATATGCACGCCTTTTTGTCATGCAAAGTCTTTGCATTTAGGTTTATATTATTGATTTGGGTTTAGTTGTTTAGATCAAAACTGTAATCTTGCATGTAGATTGGACAGATTAATTCTCACTTTGAGGACTCCGCTTTGTTCATCAGAATGTTTTTTCAAGTGCATCAAGAACTTTGCTATGATGTTTTTCAAGTGCCTTTCCATGTCTTCTTATTTTGCTAATTCAGAGTCGAGTAGAGATATTATACTCCACCATTTCTTCTGTTGTAAATAATTATCCCTCCTACTTCATTGTCTTAGTTTTTGTATAGATAACACTCACCAATTCCTTTGTTCTGTCAGGTGTTCGCTCAATTCATGTGCTTGGGATTTGTTTTGATTGATGGACCTCAAACCTGGTGCAATAATGCATGAACTTGCCAAAAGGTACACAATGACTTGGTTACTACATCTAAATCAATAAAAGAGCTTCTGATTAGCCTATGAGAGCTTGCTAAGTACTTAAGAAATCACATTGTATGGTTTATTGGCCTAATAAGTTCTATTTGAGCGTAAAACTAATAAGCATGTCCAAGGATGCATATTTTTTATCAGTTATGATAAGAGTGTAAACAACATTGATGCTTGGTATAGAACGATTAACAAAACACTAAGTTGATGATCAGTATTTTGGCGTTACTTATTGTTTATCTTGGCCTCCATTGTTTATCTTGATTTACAATGCTGAAGGTGGCTGAAATGCACTCTAATTGGTGTTATGTTCTGAAATTATGGTTCTACCACATTAAAGATTGATCTATAATAATTTTATATGAAAATAAAGTCCTTTGCTATGCAAATAACAGGTTCAAATCGGTAACTCGTGCCAAGGATTGAGTCATGGCTTTTGTATGCGTCCCTATCACTATCACTCATGCTTTTGTTTTCGGTACAGATTTGTAAATGGTAGGCATTCTTATGCGTAGATCGCTTCACTCTTCTTCCTTCCATGACATGCAAGGTTATCATTAATCTAGGTTAATGCAATTGTTGTGATCAGGCAGAGCATCAACATTTGAGATGCAAATATAGAAGTCCTAGAAAACCCATGCATATAATTTGATGGCAAAGAGACCAGAGAACACATGAATGATGTTATCTTGATGATAGTGACTTAAACTACTAACCTAGCGTATTTCAAATGCAATACCTGCCAGTCTGGAGCTACCAAAAAAGTTCTATGTAGTTATACACCTCATGGCTTCAACAATTTTACTTGCAAATGCACTAACCATTAATTAATAATGACAATATGGATGCTCTTATCTTAGAATATGCTCTAAAACCTGAACAATATGATAATGAACCTGTCTCATTCTTACCACCAGGACACTCTGTTTATCAGGGTCGTTTCAGTTTTCAAGTGTCATCAGTGGTACATGGATGGATGGTGTCGTCATTGCTCCGCTGCCCCATGTTTTGGTTGTTTTGGTCCACGGCCGAGGCAAGGTTAGATTTGTTCTGATTGCTAGCCAGTTTGTGGGATTTTCCTTTGGAGCCCATCATAAAAAATGTGGTTTTAATACAGTTTGTACCGCAATATCCTGCTGGTTTGTTTCATGCTTGATTGAGTGCTCATGTGCCATCGGTTCATATCCATGTTTGTAAGGCTTTATTGCTCCTTTAACATGACTTTCTTCAGTTAAATGTGGTTCTAATCTGGTTGAGTACCATGATCCCGTTGGTTAGGTGCACTTCTAATTCTGAATTGTGCTTGCTGAGTGCCTTCTTTTTTACTACCTTTCATTGGTGTATATGCAAGCTATAGAGGTTTGTTGAACAATCTGGTTATAGCTTTATTCTCTTATTTTCTTGCTCATTGACACGTTGTTTTAGTTACCAGAAATATAAACAGGCCATGTGAAAATAAGCAAGCTTCTTATTGGGATATATTTTTGTGACACTGTTTTGTAAACAAAAGCTTTTTCCTGCTATGTAAATAACATTTCGTGTCCAAAATCTTACTGAACTCACGGTTTGTTACCTATATTACTGGTTTGCATGCTTTAAGAAGGTGATTATAACTTGTTTGCATTTATATCTCTAGCCATCTGTGATGAATCTTTTTGTTAATTGCTCATGCCTTATTTCAGAAAACCAAAATCTGCACCATGCCGATATGCTTCATGACAAAACCACTTGCTTTCATATGTATTGGACTACTGCATCATCGTCTTCGTCAATGGAGGACGAAATCAGTAGTATCACCAGTCGGCCAGCGAGGAAGGCTGCTTGGATCTGCCGCCGTGCCCACCTGCAACTTCCTAGGGCTGTTCGGCCACTTAGAGAACTTCTGGTGTCCATAAGCAATCTTAGTTGCTCACTATGATAATTAGAATGTATGCAGTTTCCCTCTTTGCGTGTGTGCTTCTGTGTCTTTCCTGCTATATTCTCAGTCTATGGAATAGTCATATTAGGCATGTAGTTTATTTTAATTTCTGTATAAAAGCTTGGTACCAACATACAAATATGATTATTTTTTCACTTTCTCAGTGTGGTAACTATATTTTCAACTAAAAAAATGCTTCCTTAACTGGTCACATATTATACAAATAAGTTTGTTTTCAAACTCAGATCCTTAGCGTGATAAACATATTATTTTTAATATAGCATGATTTAACACACATGCTTTATACTACCAATATCAATATGTCCTTGCAAAATGAAACTATTTTCATCGACAACACGGCTTCAACGGGTCTCTGCGCCATTTGGAAATGGCGCAACGGGTTAACTAGTACTTTGAAAATTAATATAAAATAAACCGTAACTCGGATGAAAATACTTTGTACATGAAAGTTGCTCAGAACGACGAGACAAATCTGAATACGCAGCCCGTCCGTCAGCCACACGTCCCTAGCATAGCGAACCTGCAACATTTTACCTCCGGTTCATCTGTCCGAAAACGCGAAACACCGGGAATACTTTCCCGGATGTTTTCCCCCTTCACCGGTATCACCTCCTACCGCGTTAGGGCACACCTAACACCGCTCATTGTCATGTCATGCATCATCATGCTTATGTTTGCATTATACTTATTGTTTCTTCCCCTTTCTTCTCTCCGGTAAACTACGAGACCGACACCGCTGTTGCCCCGGTCGACTACGGAGTTGACGACCCCTCCTTCTTGCCAGAGCAACCAGGCAAGCCCCCCCTTGATCACCTGATATCACATATTCCTTCTCTCTACTGCTTGCATTAGAGTAGTGTAGCATGTTACTATTTTTGGTTAATCATATTCTGTTGCATAGTCTGTCATTTATGCTACAACTGTTGATACCTTTACCTGCAATCCTACATGCTTAGTGTAGGTTGCTAGTACTTCATCAGTGGCCCTACATTCTTGTCCGTCTGCCATGCTATACAATCGAGCCGTGATCACTCGGGAGGTGATCACGGGTACATACATACATACATACATACATACATACATACATACATACATACTATACAGGTGGTGATTAAAGTCGGATTGGCTCGTAGAGTACCGGCAAGTGATTCGGATATGGGGGTTTAAAGGACAGGTGGTTCCATCCAGGTAGTGATGGACCTGGGTTCCCGACGACCCCCGATTGTTACTTTGTGGTGGAGCGACAGGGCAGGTTGTGACCACCTAGGACACAGGTGGGCCTGGTCCTGGTCGGCGTCCGCGGTTACTTCATAACAACACGCTTAACGAGATCTTGGTATTTGATCTGAGTCTAGCCACTGGCCTACACGCACTAACCAACTACGTGGGAACAGTTATGGGCACTCTACATCGTGGTATCAGCCGAAGCCTTCTTGACATCAGCGACTGAGCGGCGCGCGCCGGGTTGGACCGTTTAACGCAACTTCCTTTGTAATGGAGGTTGCTAGGTCTGCTCACCTGCCGCCCTCGCAATGTGCAGGTGTGCAATGGGCGATGGGCCTAGACCCCTGCGCACATAGGATTTAGACCGGCGTGCTGACCTCTCAGTTGAGCCTAGGTAGGGCTGCGACGTGTTGATCTTCCGAGGCTGGGCATGACACAGGAAAGTGTGTCCGGCCAGAGGGATCAAGCGTGTTGGGAAATGTGGTGCACCCCTGCAGGGAAGTTTATCTATTCAAATAGTTGTGTCCCTCGGTAAATGGACGACCCAGAGTTGTACCTTGACCTTATGACAAATAGATTCAGATACTTAATAAAACACCCAGACAAGTTCCAGAGACATCCTGATGATCGCTTTCCCACAAGGTGACGAGGGGAGGATCGCTGGGTAGGATTATGCTATGTGATGATACTTGGTGAACTTCAATCTACTCTCTTCTACATGCTGCAAGATGGAGGCTGCCAGAAGCGTAGTCCTCAATAGGACTAGCTATCCCCCTATTATTCTGGCATTCTGCAGTTCAGTCCACCGATATTGCCTCCTTACACATATACCCATGCATATGTAGTGTAGATCCTTGCTTGCGAGTACTTTGCATGAGTACTCATGATTGCTTTGCTCCCACTTTCCCCCCTTTTTCCTCTTCTTCTCGGATGTCGCAACCAGACGTTGGAGCCCAGGAGCCAGACGCCACCGTCGATGATGACCCCTACTACACCGAGGGTGCCTACTACTACGTTCAGGCCGCCGATGACCAGGCGTAGTTTAGGAGGATCCCAGGCAAGAGGCCTGCGCCTCTCTCGATATGTATCCCAGTTTGTGCTAGCCATCTTATGGCAACTTGTTGAACTTTTGTACTCTGATATTATTGCTTCCGCTGACTCGTTTATGTTTGAGCACTTGTATTCGAGCCCTCGTGGCCCCTGGCTTGTAATATGATGCTTGTATGAATTATTTTACTTTTAGAGTTGTGTTGTGATATCTTCCTGTGAGTCCCTGATATTGATCGTACACATTTGCATGCATGATTAGTGTACGATTGAAACGGGGGCGTCACATTACCTTGCTGAAAACCTCTTGTCATTTCCTTCTACTCCTCGGTGGGTTTGACACTCTTACTTGTTGAAAGGACTATGATTGATCCCTTATACTTGTGGGTCATCACGACTCTTTTCTGGCGCCGTTGCCGGGGAGTGAAGCGCTCTTGTTAAGTGGAAATCAGTAAGGAAAAATTTATATAACATTCTGAAATTTACTGTTACTTGTTACTATGGAAAACAATCCTTTGAGGGGTTTGTTCGGGGTATCTTCACCTCGAGCGGAAACACAAAGAGTTGCCCCTCAACCTACTGCACCTACTGAAAATATTGGTTATGAAATTCCTTTGGGTATGATAGAGAAACTGCTAGCTAATCCTTATGCAGGAGATGGAACACGACATCCTGATATGCTCCTAATCTATGTGGATGAAGTTTGTGGATTATTTAAGCTTGCAGGTTTACTCGGAGATGAAGTCAAGAAGAAGTTTTCCATTTATCTTTGGGGGTAAAAGCATTGACATGGTATAGGCTATGTGATGATATTGGAGCTTGGGATTGGAATCAATTGAAATTGGAATTTCACCAAAAGTTTTATCCTATGCATCTAGTTCATCGTGATTGGAATTATACAATTTTTGTCCTCGTGAAGGAGAAAGTATTGCTCTAGCTTGGGGGAGGCTTAAATCAATGTTATATTCATGCCCCAATTATTATACATAATTTTTAAGCTCGGCTTTCTCGTAATGATCAATCCATGCTCGGTACTTCTTGTACTGGTTCTTTTATGAAGAAGACTATTGAATTCAAGCGGGATCTTTTGGAAAGAATTAAACACAACCCTGAAGATTGGGAACTCGACGAAGGTAAAGAGTCGGGTATTAAGCTTGAGTTTGATTGTGTTAAATCCTTTATGAACACCGATGATTTTCAAAAGTTTAGCACTGAATGTTGACTTGACTCTGAGATAGTAGCCTCTTTTTGTGAATCATTTTCTACTCATGTTGACCTCCCTAAGAAGAAGTGGTTCAAATATCACCCCCCCATAAAAAAAACTGAGGATCCAGTTACAGTTAAAGATGAAACTATCATTTACAATGTTGATCTAGTTGTGCCTACTGCTTATATTGAAAAAACACCTTTCCCTGTTAGGATAAAGGAACATGCTAAAGTCTCAACCGTGGTTAACAAAAGTAATATTGAAACACCTAGACCCCCTGAACAAATTAATGTAGAACCTAGTATTGCTATGGTTAAAGATCTCTTGGCCGATAATATAGATGGTGTGTTATTTATTTCTGTGATGAAGCTACTAGAATTGCCAAACCTGATACTACAGATAAGAACAAGCCTATTGTTGGCATGCCTGTCATCTCAGTTAAAATTGGAGATAATTGCTATCATGGTTTATATGATTTGGGTGCTAGTGTGAGTGCTATTCCTTTTACCTCATATCAAGAAGTCATGAATGATATAGCACCTGCTGAAATAGAAGATATTGATGTCACTATTAAACTTGCAAACAGAGACACCCTCACACCACTTGGGATTGTTAGAGATGTTGAAGTATTGTGTGGGAGAATAAAATACCCCACTGATTTTCTAGTTCTTAGTTCTCCACAAGATGATTTTTGTCCCATAATATTTGGTAGACCTTTCCTGAACATTGTGAATGCTAAGATAGATTTCCATAAACAAACTGTCAGTGTCAAGTTTCGTAGACATCCTCATGATATAGAATTACCTAGTAAGGATGAAGTAATTGGTCTTGCTTCTATTTCCCTGCCTCCTACTGATCCATTAGAACAATATTTGCTAGACCATGAAAATGATATGCACTTGCATGAAAGAAATGAAATAGATAAAATATTCTTTGAACAACAACCTATCATTAAACACAATTTGCCTGTTCAAACTCTAGGAGGTCCTCCTCCACCTAAAGGTGATCCTGTTTTTGAATTAAAGCAATTGCCTGACACTTTGAAAATGTGCTTATCTTGATGATAAAAAGGTGTATCCTATTATTATCAGTGCTAACCTTACAAAACATGAAGAAAATATATTATTAAAATTTGTGAGGAAGCATCATGCTGCTATTTGATATACTCTTGATGATCTCAAGGGCATTAGTCCCACTCTCTGTCAACACAAGATTAATATGGAATCTAATGCTAAACATGTCGTTGATCATCAACGACGATTGAATCCTAAGATAGAAGAAGTGATGAAAACTGAAATACTAAAGCTTGTGGAAACAGGTGTAATTTATCCTATAGCTGGTAGTAGATGGGTAAGTAATGTTCATTGTGTTCCTAAGAAAGAAGGTATTACTGTTGTTCCTAATGATAAAAATGAACTCATTTCACAATGAAATGTGACTCGCTATAGAATGGTAATTGATTTTAGAAAATTAAATAAAGCCACTAGAAAATATCATTACCCTTTACTTTTTATTGATCAAATGTTAGAAAGATTATCTAAGCACACACACTTTTGATTTCTGGATGGATATTCTGGTTCTCTCAAATACCTGTATCCGGATCAAGAGAAAACCACTTTTACTTTCCCTTTTGGAACTTATGCTTATAGACGTATGCCTTTTGGTTTATGTAATGCACCTTCTACCATTCAAAGATGTATGACTGGTATATTCTTTGTGTTTTTTTGAAAAGATTGTTAAGGTTTGCGTGGATGATTTCTCCGTTTACAGAACTTCTTTTGATGATTGCTTAAGCAACCTTGATCGAGTTTTATGAAGATGTGAACAAACTAATCTTGTCTTGAATTGGGAGAAGTGCCACTTTATGGTGAATGAAGGTATTGTCTTGGGGAATAAAATTTTTGAGCGAGGTATTGAGGTGGATAAAGCTAAGTTGATGCAATTGAGAAACTGCCATGTCCTAAAGACATTAAAGGTATTCGTAGTTTCCTTGGTCATGCTGGTTTCTATAGGAGGTTTATTAAAGACTTTTCTAAAATTTCTAGGTCTCTTACTAATCTTTTACAAAAGGATGTTCCATTTGTTTTTAATGATGATTTGGTAGAAGCCTTTGAAACACTTAAGAAAGCCTTAACTTCTGCACCTATTGTTCAACCACCTGACTAGAACTTGCCTTTTGAAATCGTGTGTGATGCTAGTGATTATGCAGGTGGTGCTATTCTAAGACAAAGAGTTGATAAGAAATTAAATGTTGTCCATTATGCTAGTAAAACTCTAGACAGTGCCCAAAGAAATTATGCTATTACTGAAAAAGAATTCTTAGCAGTTGTGTTTGCTTGTGATAAATTCAGATCTTACATTGTTGATTCTAAAGTAATTGTTTACATTGATCATGCTGCTATTAAATATCTTATGGAAAAAAAGATAATAAACCTAGACTCATTAGGTGGGTTCTTTTGCTACAAGAATTTGACTTGCACATCACTGATAGGAAAGGAGCTAAGAACCCCATAACTGACAACTTGTCTAGGTTAGAAAATATTCTTGATGACCCACTACCTATTGATGATTGCTTTCCTGATGAACAACTAGCTGTCATTAATGCTTCTCATAATACTCCTTGGTATGCTGACTACGCTAATTATATTATTGCTAAATTTATACCACCTAGTTTCACATACCAACAAAAGAAAATTTCTTCTATGATTTAAGACATTACTTTTGAGATGACCCACATCTTTATAAAGAGGGAGTAGATGGTATTATTAGACATTGTGTACCTAAGCATGAACATGAACAAATCCTACGGAAATGTCACTCTGAAGCTTACGGAGGGCATCATGTGGGAGATAGAACTGCACACAAGGTATTACAATCATTGGCCTACTCTTTTTAAGGATGCCTGTAAGTTTGTCTTGTCTTGTGATGAATGTCAAAGAATTGGTAATATTGGTAGATGTCGGGAAATGCCTATGAATTTTTCACTTGTTAATGAACCATTTGATGTTTGGGGATTTGATTATATGGGACCTTTTCCATCCTCTAATGGGTATACACATATTTTGGTTGCTATTGATTATGTCACTAAGTGGGTAGAAGCTATTCCAACTAGCAGTGCTGATCATAACACCTCCATTAAAATGCTTAAAGAAGTTATCTTCCCGAGGTTTGGAGTCCCTGGATTCTTAATGACTGATGGTGGTTCACATTTTATTCATGGTGCTTTTCATAAATTTCTTGCTAAATATGATGTCAACCATAGAATTGCATCACCCTATCATCCTCAATCTAGTGGACAAGTTGAACTTAGCAATAGATAAATAAAGTTGATATTACAGAAAACGGTCAATAGGTCCCTAAAGAATTGGTCTAAGAAACTTGATGATGCACTTTGGGCCTATAGAACTGCTTATAAAAATCATATGGGTATGTCCCCAAACAAAATGGTTTATGGAAAAGCTTGTCATTTACCTCTTGAGTTAGAACAAAAAGCATATTGGGCAATTAAAGAACTCAACTATGACTTCAAACTTGCTAGTGAAAACAGGTTATTTGATATTAGCTCACTAGATGAATAGGAAACCCAAGCTTATGAAAATGTTACATTGTTTAAAGAAAATTTTTAAAGATGGCATGACAAAAGAATCCAAAAGAGGGGATTCAAAGTTGGTGAATATGTTCTATTGTACAATTCTTGTATTAGATTTTTTGCAGGGAAACTTCTTTCCAAATGGGAAGGACCATATATCATCAAAGAAGTTTACCGCTCTAGAGCTATTAAGATCAACAATGTCGAAGGCACTAATCCGAAGGTGGTTAATGGACAAAGAACTAAGCACTATATTTCAGTTACGCCTATTAATGTTGAAACTAACATTATCCAAACCATGACACTAGAGGAATACATAAAAGAAACCTTCCAGAACACTCCAGAACCCTGAAAAGAAAGAGGTACGTGATACAGTAAGTAAACCGACTCCAAAAATTCCGTAAAAATATTTTCTGTCAGTTTTGGAATATTAGAAAAAATAAAAAAAATAAAAAACACCCAGGAAGGCAACCCAGGTGTCAGGCACCAGGGCGCACCCGCTCCACCTGGCGCGCCCTGGTGGGTAGTGAGCCCCTTGGGCACCTTCCCGACTCTGTTTTCCTGTAGCATACTTGTTTCCCAAGATAAAAAAATCTTTATATATAGCCCCAGACGATTTGACCACCGCATCGTGAAGAAATCCTTTGTTCTTGTTTGTACTATTTTCCTAGTAGATCTGAAAATATGTCGTCACAAGATTCAGATGGAGAAAGCTATGCTCCATACCCAAATATCTTTAGGAAGACCTATCCCTACTTATGGGCCACATTTGAGGGAGGAAAACTTTATCCTCAAACGCAAGTTGAAGAAGAAGAATGCCCTGATGACCCAAAAGTATAGGGGATCAATCATAGTCCTTTTGATAAGTAAGAGTGTTGAACCCAACGAGGAGCAGAAGGAAATGACAAGTGGTTTTCAGCAAGGTATTTTCTGCAAGCACTGAAATAGTCGGTAACAGATAGTTTGGTAGCAAGATAATTTGTAACGAGAAAGCAACGGTAATGGTAAATAAAGTGCAGCAAGGTAGCCCAATCCTTTTGTGGCAAAGTACAGGCCAAAATGGTCTCTTATATTAAGCAAAATGTTCTTGAGGGTACACGGGGATTTTATCATATCACTTTCATCATGTTGGTTTGATTCGTGTTCGTGACTTTGATAATTTGATATGTGGGTGGACCAGTGCTTAGGTGCTGTTCTTACTTGAACAAACCTCCTACTTATGATGAACCCCCTTGCAAGCATCCGCAACTATGAGAAAAGTATTAAGATAAAATCTGACCATAATATTAAACTTTTGGATCCAAATCAGTCCCTTACGAAATAGCGCATAAGCTAGGGTTTAAGCTTCTGTTACTCTGGCAACCCATCATCTAATAACTACTCCACAATGCATTCCCTTAGGCCCAAATATGGTGAGTGTCATGTAGCCGATGTTCACACGACACCACTAAGGGAATCACAACATACATATCATCAAAATATCGAACACATATCAAGTTCACATGATTACTTGCAACATGACTTCTCCCATGACCTCAAGAACAAAAGTAACTACTTACAAATAATAATCATGCTCAAGATCAAAGGGGTATTAAATAGCATAATGGATCTGAACATATAATCTTCCACCAAATAAACCATATAGTAATCAACTACAAGATGTAATCAACACTTCTAGTCACCCACCAGCACAAATCTAAGGTTCCGGTACAAAGATTGAACACAAGAGATGAACTAGGGTTTGAGAGGAGATGGTGTTGATGAAGATGGACCTCCCAAAGATGGGAGAGTTGTTGGTGATGATGATGACAATGATTTCCCTCTCTGGGAGGGAAGTTCCCCTGGCTGAATCTCTTAGTCGGAGGACGAAAGTGCTCCTGCCCCAACTCTGCCTCAAGACGGCGGCGCTTCATCCCGAAAGTCCCCCCCTTATTTTTTCCTAGGTCAAAATGACTTATATACCAGAAGAGGGACATCGGAGGTGGGCCGAGGAGGGCAGAACGCACTAGGGCGCGCCTGGGCTCCCTGGCACGCCCAGGTGGATTGTGCCCACATGGTGGGCCCTTTGGTAGTTATTTTCTCCAATATTCTTCATATATTGCAAAACAATTCTCCGTAAATTTTTAGCTCATTTTGAGATGTGCAGAATAGGTAACTCTGGTGTAGCTTTTTTAGGTCCAAAATTCTAGCTCCCGGCATTCTCCCTCTTTGTGTAAACCTGAGAGAAAAGGCATTAGAATTACTCCCAAAAGCATTATTATGTATAAAAACATTATAAATAATTGTAGGAAGACATGATGCAAAATGGACGTATCAACTCCCCCAATCTTAGACCTTGCTTGTCCTCAAGCGAAAACCGAAATCGAAAAACATGTCCACATAGAAGCATCATGCATATTATTATAATAGCAAAGAAATTTTAATATAAAACTTTATCAAACAACTTTTATCATATAACTTCTCATGAACAAGTAACAATTCATCACAACATTGAAGTATAAAGCGTAAACCTTATTGAAAACCAACAAACTATGTTCTCGGTCAACTTTGTATCTACAATTCATCATATTTTCAGGAACGGTCAAGTATCGGAGCCTTTAGGCAAGTCCACATACTCAACCATCATTTAATCTTCTATATTGGTAACACCCACAGCATACCCACGAACAAAAAGTTTCAACCAGACACATAGAAAGATAGGGGCTTATAGTTTCGCCTCCGAACGTATTCACCTCAAGGGTGATGTCAACAATAATAACTCATGCATACTCATATCCAACTGGATATATGTTCCTAGATCTTTCCTCACCACATGATGCTTTCAAAAATAGAAAATAAAAAGGAATAGGGAAGAAAACTTTTGACTCTTACATAAAAGTAAATGCTAAAAGGTAAATGATAGGCCCTTCACAAAGGGAAGCAGATGTTGTCATGCGCTTATTTGTTTGTATGCCAAACCCCTTAGTGCAAAAGAACATCGCATTATATTGCCCCTTATGATAGCAACCTTTATTATGCAGTCTGCCTCTTTTATTACTTTGCCATCACAAGTTCATACAACACTCAATTTTCTCTTACACTAAATTATCCAACACATTTAGAAGAATTTTTTATTGCCTTATTGCACCGATGAAAACTTACTTGAAGGATCTTACTCAATCCATAGGTAGGTATGGTGGACTCTCAAAATAAGATTTGGGTTTAAGGGTTTTTGGATACATAAGTAGTATCTCTACTTAGTGATGAATTTTTGGCCAGAAAAGATATTGAGCAAGCACCACATGTTAAAGGATCTATGACAATATAACTTCTATGTGAATATGAACAAACATAAATCATTATGTTGTCTTCCTTGTCCAACGTCAACTATTTTGACACAAAATATTTAATGGGGTCTAAAATCATAAAAGATGTCCAAGATAGTGTATTTGCATGTGAATCTTCTCTTCCCTTATTAATTGTTTCATGAATTGCATCATTGACCAATGCTATGTTTGTCAAACTACAATAAATTTTACCACTTATACTTTTCCTTTGTGATGTCATTACTTACCATAAGATTAGCATATGATCTTATTCATTTACTTTACTTTCTTTTTATTGAAACATTAAAGTAAAGAAACAAAACTCAAACTACTCTTTATTATATATCATGCAGATGATTACATCGATAGATAAATCACTAAGCAAACACTCTAAAAGAAAGGATCGAACTAAAGTTTTATTCAACTAAATCATAGGAAAACTAAAGATCAAACTAAAATAGATAAAAGCGAGATAGTGGTGGTGATACGATACTGGGACACCTCCCCCAAGCTTGGCACAAACCAAGGGGAGTGCCCATACCATGAACTCAAGTCTCCTTTGGTGATGAACAAGGTGGTGGTGGTGATGAGGTAGTAGCAATCTTATCTTCCGGCTTCCATGGAAATGGCTCACCATCATAAGAGGAGGAGTGAGTCTCGCGAGTCCTGCAACTGGCAGCCAAACTCATACTTTAAACCTTGCCTCATATTCAAAGACTTGGTTTTGGAGATCATAGATTTGGCTTTACAGAAAGTAGATTTGCTCGTTGAAGGTGAAGACGATGTCCTTCATGGAATTTCCATCCACCTTGAGATCACGGGTGTAATCTGCGATCATGAGGTGATTGGCATTGAGTCCACATTCCACCATACCCTTGCACTTGAAGACCTCCTGCTCCATAGCTTCGAGCCTGGCATCCATGGTCCCCGTCCCCTTGGGACCCTGGACGTCCAGCATGTGGAGCACCCCCTCACGCATCTCAATGGCTTGAGGGTGATACATCACCTCCCGCAAATACGGGTTGATCATGTTCTCGAAGAACTTGTCCTTAGAGGAGCTCGGAGTGGCCATGCCGATCTAGATCAGTCAGAAAACAACAAGAAAGAAGAACAAAAGATTTCTCCGTGATACAGTGTTCAATACATTCAGGGGTTATATAAAGATTTTTTATCTTGCAAAACAAGCAAATGGGAGGAAAATGGAGTCGGGAAGGTTCCCGAGGTGGGCACAACCCACCTAGGCGCGCCAGGGGGCCCAGGCGTGCTCTGGTGTCTTGTGCCCCCCTCGGGTCCCTTCCTGGTTGTTTCTTATTTTCCTAATTTATAAAATATTCCAAAACTAACAAAAAATATTTTTGTGGATTTTTCGGAGTATGTTTACTTACCGTATCATGTACCTCCTCTTTTTTAGTATTCTGGAGTGTTCCGGTAGGTTTCCTTTATGTGTTCCTCCGGTGTCATGGTTTGAATAATATTGCTTTCAACGTTAATAGGCGTACCCGAGATATAGTGTTTAATTATTTTCCCATTTACCACCTTGGGTTAGTACCTTTGGTATTATTTATTTTAATAGGTCCAGAGCGGTAGACCTCCTCGATGATATATGGTCCTTCCCATTTAGAGAGAAGTTTTCCTACAAAGAATCTGAAATGAGAGTTGTACAAAAGAACATATTCTCCAACTTTGAATTCCCACTTTTGGATTCTTTTGTCATGCCATCTTTTAACTTTTTCTTTAAATAACTTGGCATTTTCAAAGGCTTGGGTTCTCCATTCATCTAGTGAGCTAATATAAAATAACCTCTTTTCACCGGCAAGTTTGAAATCATAGTTGAGTTCTTTAATTGCCCAATATGCTTTAAATTCTAACTCTAGAGGCAAATGACAAGCTTTCCATAAACCATTTTATAGGAGACATACCCATAGGATTTTTATATGCTGTTCTGTAGGCCCAAAGTGCATCATCTAATTTCTTAGACCAATTCTTTCAGGACCTATTAACAGTTTTATGTAATATTAGTTTTATTTCTCTATTGCTAAGTTCAACTTGACCACTAGATTGAGGATGGTAGGGTGATGCAATTCTATGGTTAACATCATATTTAGCAAGAATTTTACGGAAAGCACAATGAATGAAGTGTGAACCACCATTAGTCATTAAGTATCTAGGGACTCCAAACGTCAGGAAAATAACTTATTTAAGCATTTTAATGGAAGTGTTATGATCAGCACTACTAGTTGGAATAGCTTCTACCCACTTAGTAACATAATCAACAACAACCAAAATATGTGTACACCTATTAGAGGAAGGAAAAGGTCCCATATAATCAAAACCCCAAACATCAAATGTTTCAACAGAAAGCGAATAATTCATAGGCGTTAGGAAAAGTAGATAGGATGGAGACGTATTAACTCCCCCAAGCTTAACCCATTTCTTGTCCTCAAGTAATTCAGTTGACAAAGTGAAAGTGATAAAGAAAAACTTTTACGAAATCTTTTGTTGTTGTTTACATATATATGCTTAAGTAGCACCCAGGTTTTCAGCAAAGATCATGACTAACCATGCCAACAATAACTCTCGAAAATTATATTAACTCACATCAATGGCGTAATCAACTAGCGAGTAATAATAAGATATCTCAGATGCCAACACTTTGTTAAAACAATTATGATATAATATCGCAATAGTGGTATCTCACTAGCCCTTTTTGAGACCGCAAAACATAAATGCGGAGCACCTCCAAAGTTCAAGCAGCGGCTAAACATTGTAATTCATGGTAGAAGGGACCTAGTCATGATGCATTCAACATTAACTAAACACAATGCATGAGGATGACAATAATGCTCTCAGGTCTGACGCTTGTTTGAGAAGGTGATGACTCAACATAAAAGTAAAATAACGTCAAAGTAAATAGATAGCCCCTTCGCAGAGGGAAGCATGGATTTGCAGAGTTGCCAGAGCTCAAAGCTCAAATCAGAGATAAATAAAATTTGCAGAGGCCATAGACGCGGCACGAGCGGCCAGTGCACCATGCATGAACTGGGGAAAGGGAAGACCCCCTGGTGGGCTGGGCCGACACTGTTGCTGCAGCTCGGCCATGGGCATAGTGGCACTTTCCTTTTTCTTTTTCTTTTTCTATTTCTTTATTTCTTTAATGTTTTGCATTATATTTTAGCTCCAAATGTTTTTAGTTAAATATGCAACTTAGCTCATAAATACTAGGTAGGGTTTTGAGTTATCCCACCAAGTTTGAATAGTTTACATATTTATTTAAATTAAATTGGTCCAATTAAATGCTCATGGATAAACTTTAAATAGCTTAGGGGCATTTGAATATTTTGAAAAAAGTTGATTCTTACATGACAATTAGTTAGTGAATATTTGCAACCCAACCTACATTTTTATTTTACCTTTTTGAAAATCTTATAATTTGACTTGCATTTGAATTTGAATTTGAATTGGTTTTAAACTAAGTGACAATTAATCTTAGCAGAAGGAGGTGACATGGCATCATTAATCAGAGATCACTGTAGCTTAATTACAAGGGTGTCACAAATCTCCTCCACTAAAAGAAATCTCGTCCCGAGATTTAGGAGGTAGATGGAAACAAAGCGGGGTATTCATCATGTAGACAATCCTCGCCTTCCCATGTGGCTTCATCTTTAGAATGCTTCGACCACTGAACTTTTAGGAACATGATTGCCTTCTGACGGGTGTGACATTCAGCTTGATTAAGAATGCGGACCGGATGCTCTTTATAAGAGAGGTCCTTTTGTAATTCAAGCACTTCATGGTCCACTGCCTGGATAGGGTCCTTGAAGCAGCGGCGGAGAAAGGTTCGACGGCAGATCCAATTGGTATGCCACTTTTCCACGTCTTTCGAGAATGGGGAAAGGACTAATGTAGCGAGGAGCTTGCTTGCCCTTGATCCCGAAGCGGTGAGCACCTTTAATCGGTGTGACATGAAGGTAAGCCTTTTCGCCAGGTTGATAGACCATATCTTTGTGATGACGGTCATTCTGACTATTCTGGCGAGATTGAGCAGTCTTCAGATTCTCGCGAATAATGCGGACTTGTTCTTCGGCATGTTGTATAATATCCAGACTAAAGAGTGGCCATTCCCAAGTTTTTGACCAATTCAAAGGAGTTCATCACTTTTGTCCATACAATACTACAAAGGGGGTCATCTTTAGACTAGCTTGATAGCTATTGTTGTACGAGAATTCAGCATATGGGAGAGGTTCCTCCCATTTCTTGCCAAAGGAAATGACACAAGCTCGAATCTTGTCTTCTAGAATTTGATTGACTCATTCAACTTGACCCTGGGATTGGGGGTGAAATGCGGTGCTAAAGGACAGATGAGTTCCCATAGCTTCCTGGAAACTTCCCCGGAATCTTGAAGTGAAAAGACTGTCACGGTCTGAGCTGGTTACCAACGGAATACCATGGAGTGAAACAATTCTAGAAACATATAGATCTTCCAACTGACTAGCAGTGATGGTTTCCTTAACGGGCAAAAAGTGAGCAACCTTCGAAAGTCAGACAGTGACGACAAGAATAGCATCATTACCCTTCCACAGTTTGGGAAATCCAATGATGAAGTCCATCTAAACATGGTCCCATTTGCATTCAGGAATAGTAAGAGGTTGCAGAGTTCCAGCAGGTCTTTGATGTTCTGCTTTGATATGATGGCAAATGTCACACTCAGCAACATAGAGGGCAATGTCTTGCTTCATGTTTGACCACTAGAATCTCTGATGAATGTCTTGGTACATCTTGGTACTACCCAGATGAATAGAAAAGGTGTATCATGAGCTTCTTTCATAAGCTCCTGAGTCATATCCAGGTTGTCTTTTGTAGGAACCACTAAGCGACCCTTGAAGAACAAGGTGCCATCACCATCAATAGAGAAAAATGAGGGCCTTCCCTTTGAGAGATAGCACGTAATCTTCTGGATTTGAGAGTCATATTTTTGAAGATTCTTGATGTTTCCCATGATATCTGGTTTAACAACCAGTGTATTTAGAGAACTTGAGGAATAATATGGAGGTTCAGCTTGCGGAGTTTTCATGAAGAAGTGGTTATCCTTGCTGAACCATGATGTTGTTGCAATAAGACTTGCGGCTCAAGGCATCATCCATTACATTAGCCTTACCTGGGGTATAAGAAATACCCAAGTTATAGTATGATGTTGCCTCCATCCATCTTTGCTGACAAAGGTTCAGATCCTGCTGAGTGAGTAAGTACTTCAGACTTTTATGATCTGTGAAGATCTCACAACAATTACCAAGGAGGTAATGTCGCCATAACTTTAGAGCATAGATAAATCCAGCAAGTTTGAGATCATGTGTTGGATAGTTCTCTTCATGAAGACGCAATTGGCGAGATACATAAGCAACCACTTTACGCTCTTGCATCAGGACACAACCTAACCCTTGCCGAGAGGCGTCGCAGTTGATCACGAAGTCTTTGCGAGTATTAGGGGGAGCAAGCACTGGGACAGAAGTCAACTTGTCTTTCAGAGTTTGGAAACCTTCTTGACATTTGGATGTCCACTCAAAATTCTTGCCTTTGTGGAGCAGATCAGTTAATGGCTTTGCAATCTTGGAGAAGTTCTTGACAAAACGACGACAATAGCTGGCGAGTCCGAGAAAACTTTTTACTTGCTTGACATTCTTAGGGGGAGACCAATCAAGAATAGCTTGAACTCGTTCAGGATTAATAGCAGTGCCTTCTATAGAGATGACATGGCCAATATAGGTTACCTCAGGTAACCAGAACTCACACTTGGAGTACTTGGCATAAGCTGATGTTCACGAAGTTTCTCTAGTACAAGCCGAAGATGTTGGGCATTTTATTCCTCATTCTTGGAATGGACTAGAATATCATCAAGATAAACCATGACAAATTTGTCAAGGTTGAGGGAGTTCTGGATTAAGGGGTCCTCGGACGGCCGGACTATTAACATGGGTCGGACCGTTGGGCTATGGAGATAGAAGATAGAAGACTTCCTCCTGTGTCCGGATGGGACTCTCCTTGGCGTGGAAAGCAAGCTTGGCGATTCGGATATGTAGATTACTTTCTCTGTAACCGACTTTGTACAACCCTAGTCCCCTCCGATGTCTATATAAACCGGAGGGTTAGGTCCGTAGAGGCAATCACAATCATAATCATATAGGCTAGACTTCTAGGGTTCAGCCATCACGATCTCGTGGTAGATCAACTCTTATAACACTCATATTCATCAAGATCAATCAAGCAGGAAGTAGGGTATTACCTCCATAGAAAGGGCCCGAACCTGGGTAAACATCATGTCCCCCGCCTCCTGTTACCATCAATCTTGGACGCACAGTTCAGGACCCCCTACCCGAGGTCCGTCGGTTTCGACACCGACATTGGTGCTTTCATTAAGAGTTCTGTTGTGACGTCGAAGATAGGATTGATGGCTCGCCTTGTTATCAAGGACAATATCACCTCCAGAGGAGCCTTGGGCTCAGGCCAAACCCTCCAGCTGGGCAGCTTCACCATGACCGCCCGTTCGGCCGTTGGGCCGACGATGACTTCTTGGGTCATTGAAAATCACCTCCGCATCAACTCCGAATACTCCAAACAGATGGATCCGACAGAGTTGTCTTCTTTAAGCGAACTCCTGGATTGCATCACCGCCTTGGGGGTCGCTACAGACTACGATCGGATTGGACTTAAACCCGATAAGACAGAAATTGAATATCCACCGATCACCCATCATATAGCAGTAGTAGAGGAGCAATGCAACAAATCATCCTCTATATTAAGGATGAACTATGTTTGGATTTCCGAACTTGAAGAACTAGATATCTGTCCACGGAAGGACGTGCCCTGTCTTCCGAGCCTAGAGCCGGACGGTGGACCTAAAAAATCGGTTGATATCCCGGAGCCCGAATTGTTAAGCTCAGAAGTTCCTCAAGCTCCGGATCCCGAATTGGGTCAGGGTTCGAATTCAATTCCACCCACCCACCCAGATATACGCGATCTCACGTGTATACGACAGCAGTCCAAGGAGACAGTCCACCACTTTTGGGCCAGATTCCTCCTTGTTAAAAACAAGATCAAAGATTGATGCAATGAAGACGCGATCTCATTATTCTGCAACAATTGCACAGACGAGGGAATCCTCAACGCCATTAAACACCATCACGTATTACACTTCGCTGACTTGGCAACTATACAGAAGTACTGCACAATGGAAAGCGCTTGGAAAACTCAGGCAACTTCTTGGGAACCACCAGTTTCCACTCAACCCCTCGTCCGAACAAAAAGGATGCACCCTCGTCGGTCGCCTGATCCAATAGTAAAGAAATCGAAGCCCATTACGGGGCACAGAACCGTTCTCGAGGGATGGCTCGATAGGCCATGTAAAATACACACAACACCGGATAGCATACCAACCCATAGCCTTAGAGCATGTTGGATACTCCAGCAAGTGGCCAAGAGTGGCGAGGATCTCCTCACCAAGAATACCGCGGAGCAACACCCCATGGAAGATGATGACCTTAGAGTATTGACAGTCTTCGAGACTTTCGCCTCAAACAATAGGCACAAAAGGGCACTCCGCGGCCTCGCTGAAGTCTGCCAAGTCGCAGCAATAAAACCCTGGAACGACATGGCCATAACTTTCAATGCCAGTGACGAACCAAAATTCAGGACCGTCCGGGCACCAGCGGCATTGGTCCTCAGTCCGGTCGTGGACAGCTTTCGGCTTACCAAATCTCTCATGGACGGCCGTAGCAGACTAAACCTCATTTACGAGGAAACTCTCAACAAAATGGAAATAGACAGGAGTCGCATTAAGCAAAGTAGCACAACCTTCTGGGGAATCATTCCTAGTCGGGAGGCGTGATGTGCAGGAAAAATCACACTCGATGTGGTATTCGGCACGCTGGAGAATTATCAATCTGAAGAGATAACCTTTCAAGTGGCCCCTTTCAATAGTGGATATCATGCCATATTAGGGCGAGATGCATTTGCATGCTTCCAAGCTATACCCCATTACGGGTACATGAAGCTAAAGATGCCTGGGCCCAATGGTATTATCACTCTTGCCAGTGATCCAAACATATCAATCCACGCCAAAAACAAAACCGCAGCCCTGGTCCTCGAGGCATTGTATGAAGCCCTCGCGGCTGAAGAGTTAACCACATTGCACTCCACGGTGGATAGGGACGACATGATCCTGGACAAGCGGCTCAAATCCACCTCCTTTAAACCAGCAGACGAAATAGCCAAATTCCAAGTCCACCCGACGGACCCCAAGAAGACAGCATCCATCGGGGCACAGCTAGACCCAACGGTTGACGCCGCACTACGAGCGTTCCTAAGCAAAAACTAGGACTATTCGCCTGGCACCCTTCTGATATGCCAGGGATCCCATGCAGGTTGGCCGAACATAGCCTCAATATATTGAAGGGATATAAGCCGATCAAGCAAACACTACAGCACTTTTCAGAACCCAAACGACAAGCTATGGGGGAGGAGCTAGCCAAGTTACTCGAGGCCGGATTCATCAGAGAAATAAAACACCCGGACTGGCTAGCAAACCTGGTGATGGTACCAAAGAAGGATAAATCCTGTCGCCTATGTGTCGATTTCAAAGACCTCAACAAGGCCTGCCCTAAAGATCCCTTCCCCCTCCCCCGCATCGATCAGATTATCGATGCTACCGCAGCACAGGACTCACTGTGTTTCCTCGACGCATACTCCGGATACCATCAAATCAATATGAAGGAGTCCGATCAAGCCGCAACGGCATTTATCATCCCATACGAGCCTTTCTGCTTCAACACTATTCCCTTCGGGCTCAAAAACGCCGGTGCCACCTACCAACGCATAATTCAAACATGCCCGGAGAAACAAATTGGCAAGACAGTTGAAGAATATGTGGATGAAGTAGTCATCAAAACTAGGCACGTCGAGTCATTAATAGACGATCTGTGTCTCACATTCGACAACCTCCATACATATGACATCAAGATCAATCCGGAAAAGTGTGTTTTCGGCGTTCCCACTGGAAAACTGCTGGGCTTCATCGTTTCCAATAGGGGAATTGAGGCGAAGCCAGCTAAAATCCGAGCTTTGTCACAGTTGGCTACGCCAACAGATCTTAAACAAGGCCAAAAACTATCCGGATGTGTGGCAGCTTTAAGCCACTTTATCTCCAGACTAGGAGAAAAGGCATTGCCACTCTATCGCCTTCTCCGACGCACCGATCACTTCGAGTGGACGGATGCGGCAACGACTGGACTGGAAGAAATAGGGGCTCTTCTAGCGAGAAACCCAATCCTGGCCGCGCCAAACGTCGGCGAACCCATGTTATTATACATATCGGCCACACACCAAGTCGTAAGTGCGGTGCTCGTCGTCGAACGAGAGGAGGACGGACACAAATTCCCACTTGAGAAGCTGGTATACTACATATCCACTATCCTCACACCATGCAAATCCCGGTACCCTCATTACCAAAAAATAGCATACGCTGTCTTCATGGCATCACAGAAGCTACGACACTACTTTCAAGAGTGCTCAATAACGATGGCCTCCGAGGTACCACTCAATGACATAATAAACAACCGCGATGCCACAGGCCGGATTGCCAAGTGGGCCATTGAGCTCATCCCATTCAACATAACATACAGAATGCGTCGGGCCATTAAATCCCAAGTACTGGCCGACTTCGTCACTGAATGGACAGAGACCGAACTCCCTAAAGAGTATGGCACATATTCCAACTGGGTCATGCACTTCGACGGCTCCAAAATGCTGGCAAGCTTAGGAGCAGGCGTTGTCCTAACATCCCCTACTGGAGATACAGTTCCGTACGTACTCCAAATATTATACACAGATTCCAACAATGAAGCCAAATATGATGCCTTATTGCATGGTCTTTAGATGGCCGTCTCCATGGGCATACAATGCTTGGAAGTGCGCGAGGATTCAAAGCTTGAAATATCTCAAATAAACTGAGATTTCAACACAAAAGATCCGAAGATGGCGGCTTACCGTAATGCCGTCCTCAAAATGTCGACTCAGTTCGAGGGGCTCGAGTTTCACCATGTGGCTCGAGAAAGCAATCAAGCGGCGGACGTCCTTGCTCGCATCAGCGCCAAGCGCGACCCTGTCCCACCTAACATCTTTTTGGAAAGGCTTTTCAGGCCATCCGTGGTGTGGCAGGGAGAGAGCGGCAACACCAATCCGGATCTGACTATAACCCCAGATTCCCAACACACCGATATGATCGGGGGCTCAGCCACCAAAATTATGCCGTCGGCCCATCTCATCATGGTAGTCATTGCCCCATGGACCGAACCCTTCTTGGCCTACCTTAATAGGCAAGAACTCCCTAAGGATCAGAATGAGGCACATTGTATTGTGCGGCGCTCTAAAGCCTACAAGGTTCATGAGGGAGAACTCTACAAGAAAAGCGCTACTGGAGTACTTCAAAGATGTATCTTCGAGGAAGAAGGGCAGCAGCTCTTGGCTGAAATTCATGACGGCCTCGGTGGTCACCACGCCGTGGGTCGGGCCCTTGTAAGCAAGGTCTTCCGTACAAGTTTCTATTGGTCGACGGCCCGAGCAGACGCACAGGATCTTGTCCAACATTGCGTCAGATGCCAGCTTTTCGCCAACCAAAGCAACATGCCACCCACCGCTCTACAAACAATCCCCATCACATGGCCTTTCGCGGCCTGGGGGCTTGATATGGTCGAACCTCTTAAAGGAGGAAGCCATAAGAAGAAGTATATGTTGGTTATGGTGGATAAATTCACTAAGTGGATAGAGGCCAAACCAGTTAAAACGGCCGAAGTCGGACTTGTGATAGACTTCATATCCGGCGTTGTGCACCGTTATGGTGTTCCGCACAGCATCATCACAGATAACAGCTCCAATTTCACAGTTGATGAGGTGAAAACCTGGTGCGCTAATCTAGGCATTATGCTCGATTATGCCTTCGTCTATCACCCACAAACAAACGGTCAAGTCGAACAAGCCAATGGTCTTATTATGAGTGGCATTAAACCCAGATTAGTGCGGTCTTTGAAAGAATCAGACAAGCACTGGTTTGAGGAGCTCAACTCTGTACTCTAGGGGCAGCGGACCATGCCCAATCGCTCTACCAGATATACACCTTTCTTCATGGTGTACGGTGCAGAGGATGTGTTACCCTGCAACATTATTTATGACTCACCTTGAGTGCGCATGTATGAAGAGAGAGAGAGGCCGAGCTTGATCGGCAGGACAACCTAGATGCCCTGGAGGAGGAGCGCGACGTTGCAAAAGCCCGTTCCGCATTTTATCAAGAATAGGCCCGCAGATATCAAAGCAGAGAAGTATGGGCCAAGACTTGTAATGTTGGCAAACTCATTCTATGCTTGCCAGAGAAGAAAAGGACAAACTCAAGCCCAAGTGGGAGGGTCCCTTCATCATTGACGAAGTCCTCACCGGAGGAGCGTACCGCCTGCGTGATGCATCAGACAATCGCCTGGAGCCGAACCCATGGAACACGGCCATACTCCGAAGATTCTATGCCTACCGCCGGACTCTTTGTTCGTCTCCTTTCTCCCTTTTGTTTCCATTATTTATTTTCCTCTCTTTTCACCTTTTCTTTTTTCTTAGCCTTAAAGCTCTCATGCAGCTAAACCGTACACCTACGACGCACACATTCTCAAATATGTACGTCAATTATACCTGGGGGCTTCTTGTACATAAACCTATTATTATTATTTCCCGAGCATCAAGCTCACCACATATGTGTCTTTTCCGCGTATGTACCTTTTCTTCGCCATTATATGCATTGATATGACTTAAGTTTTGGCCAAGCTGGGTTGCCTGGCTCCTGTGCTTATGCCCTACGTTCCTGTTAGTTTGGCTAGGGCATAAAGGGAGCACCTCTGCGATTGTTACTGCCAGGTCATCTGGATGTGTACCTCAGACTGGGTGAAGCCGAAAGCTAGCGTTCTTAAGGGAATATTCGATCGGTGGACTAAAGATGTTTTTTACTCGTTACACTATGAACCCCCAGATGTTACGTTTGTCGTGATTTTTCAATCACAGTTCGGACATGCACGTTAACGCATGCTGACCCAGGGAAAGGAACCCTTAACGGAACTATTCTCTCTGGAAGATGTTTCTTATGATCAAAATGTAATATAACATAGCTAGCCGAATACTTGTCTGTTCAAGAAACTATGACCCCTACGCCTGGTTTCCACGCAAAAACCGGTCTATATTACCAAGCGGGTATTCGGAAACACTCTGCACCTTCGGGTCCAGAGGTCGAAGCGAAAAGGTCCGCCATGACAATCGTTTTACAATCCGGCTAGGGACAAATTGGTCAATTGAAGTACATAATCACTTGGACTCAAAAACTTCTTCCTCTATGCCATCTAATAGGCTATCTAGCCTACAATCCTATTGGGAATACTTGGTGGCTACTTGTACCTGGTCATATACCAAACTAACAGGAATTTCTTTTCCATCTAACCCTAAAGGTCCGACCTGGGTCATCTGATTCGGATCGAGCTTGGTATACCGTGTTTTCACCATGGCCCAGGCCTCTCGCACACCTTCCCGGCAGGCTGATATCTTCCATAATCGGAAGCGCTGCCGCGCTCCCTTGAATAGTTGAACAAGCTCCTCCATACTTCCTGGAGGGGAGTCAGATGGCCATAAGGCCTTGGCAATACTTTGCATCGCCTGCCGAGCTCTCTCGTGCATTTGCGACAGCTCTTGTAGTAGATCGCCCGAAGATCCGGACATCTCCTCTTCGGGACGACCGGTCAGCATACCTACAGACATAACTCTGTCAGTTCCTTTCCGCGCTGAACTACGTGAAGGTAAGTTTGAACACATACTAAATATGCCGCCTTGTAGCCTCTTATTTTCCTTCATGGAGTCAGCCAGCTGGGTCCGAACATCTTTTAGTTCCATGCCCAGCTCGGTGTTGGAATCCTGGAGTTTGTTTTTCTCCTCCCTGACCCGTGTCAGTATACATTCGCCCGCATCCAGTTGCCTTTGGGCTTCTGGACCTCCCGCCTGTGCGTCTTCCGGTACCTCTCCCAGATGATCTAACAACTCTTCCATAAGATATGCACCTATATTAATAATCCTGGTATATGATTATGTTTTCTAGATGGAGGGTATCATTACCAGACACTGCCTTCTTGGATTTCTCCAGTTCGACGGTAGCAGTGGCTAGCTGGGTCCGACACTTTTCCAGCTCCTGAGACAACAGGTTGTTCTTCTCTGTGAGCACCTGGATATACAACGATCCTGAAATCAGTTGCATCAACTGCTTGAAGTCTCGGGGGCTACTGGTATATAATTATCAGAATTGCTCAAGTGTGTACTTACCTGCATATCTTTCAAATATTGGTCTGTGGCTCTGGTAAGCCCATCTCGAGCAGCTCGGATGTATGCATCACCCGAGCTGAAGGCGTTGAAAACCTCTTCTAAAAAACTGGGGTCGCGAAGAGCGGCCCACCGGCGCCGATGATTCATGGCGCTTTCCACTTCAGAGTTTGTGACGGCTACATCATTCGAATCCCCTGCAGAAGGACAATCCCATGTCACTCCCGCGTCAGCCTCGGTCCTTGAGACAGACTCCGGAATTCGGCTGGTGGAGGCATGACTGGCAGGATGCCCGGACATAGTCCGGCGAATGTTTTTCCTGATAAGACACAACGTATAGTGTCACACTTCAATGTGACAGCCAAGGAGAACATTTAAAAAACCATACCTCTTTGATGAAGGCTCGGCCGTGTTTTTATTTGCCTTCCTCTTTGAATGCCTGCTCGGTGTAGGCGCCGCTCTCTTGTGAGTCGCCTCAGGTGCAGCGTGGCGCCCCGATCGCCTCCCCTTTGGAGCGCGAGATAGTGCGGTGGGTGAGGCAGAATGAGGAAGTTCTTTAGAAGGAGAAGTCTCCTGGTTACTTACATGTGAGGTAGGGAGAAGGCCAGGATAGTCAGCGGTGATGGCCACTTTTGTGTCGTGATGGCTTGCCTGGTAGAACACTCCATCCTCGAGCTTCACGAATATATCTGGATCCTCTTTGAATCCGGGGTCAAGGGCCTGGTTGTGGTCCTCTAGCCATGGTGCAGGGCTGTGGAGCTCCTTGGTGATCTTCCGCCATTCCTGTTACAAATGGACGGATTAATATTTATGGAAAGTGACCCAGGGAGTAAATTGAGTGGAATAGTGGGATGGAAACTCACCCAGCTGGGAGGGTTGTACATGGAAAATCCATCTCGGCACTTAATACAGATGAACTCCTCTTTCTCCCCTTTGTATAGTACGGCCAGTATTTTGCCAAAGCGGTGGGGGTATCCGGGCCCTTCCGACCACAGCGAGTGGCGTCATCTTCTCCGTTATAGTGCCACATGGGATGTCCTCTGTATTGGAGTGGCTGGACCCCCTGTACTATGGATGTCACCATAACCTCAACTATTGACAATCAGGACCAGGCGAGCGTCTTTATCTTGCTCATCAATTGACGGACTTCCGTGCTATCTTCCTCCTCGAGGCTCCGAGGGTGCCAGCTATGCCGCTTCTTCAACGGAGCACTTGAAAATTCGGGAAGACCCATTCGGACTGGGACGGGAAGGGAGACGTCCTCAACATAGAACCATTCGGAAGGCCACTCTTCGGATGCATTATTCGGCGTGCCGGATAGGTATCCGGTCCCGGCGATGCGCCATACCTCGGAGCCGCCCACTTGAAATATCGATCCCTCTTGATTATGAGGGACGAGGCAGAATAGTTTCTTCCATAATTCAAAATGGGTCTTGCAACCCAGGAATAGCTCACAAAGAGCAACGTAACCCGCATTGTGCAGGATGGAGGCAGGAGTGAAATTGTGCAGTTGGAGGCCATAATACTCTAGAAGCCCTCGAAGGAACGGATGGATTGGAAATCCGACACCTCTCAACAAGTAGGGAACAAAGCATACTCGTTCCCCCCCTGGATGGGTTGGGAAAATTCTCCGCTTGCGCCCCACCATCGAAGGAAGCCAATCCGGCTCGAATGGGGACTAGATCTGCGGGGGGAAGAAATCCTTGTGTCTGCAGCTTCACTAGCTGATTGTGGGATACGAAACACTTCTCCCAATCACCTTTTTTGGGGCCGTGGGGGCGGGAGGAAGAGCTGGGAGCGATAGACATGTTGGAGTGGTTTCTGCTGGCAAGCTCTAAGGATTCCTCACTTGGTGTGGACTGGATCTGAAGATCCCCATCTCTATAAATAGACAACTTTCTTACATGGTCGGGGTGGTATGTGCAAAAATGCCCCGACCTCTCGTATTCGCTCGACACGTGGAAGCTAAAATCATGAAGGTGCGGAAGCTGATGAGCACGACATTAAATGAAAAGCCGGATACTGCTCTTTAAGTTAGGTACTTTGAAGTAATCGGAGAAGGAACCCGCCTTGCAATGTCAAAGACAATCTGCACGCCGAACACCTCGTCATTGAAGCCTGGTTCGGGGGCTACTGAGGGAGTCCTAGATTAAGGGGTCCTCGGATGGTCATACTATTAACATGGGCCGGACTGTTGGGCTATGGAGATACAAGATAGAAGACTTCCTCCCATGTCCAGATGGGACTCTCCTTGGCGTGGAAAGCAAGCTTGGTGATTCGGAATATAGATTCCTTTCTCTGTAACCGACTTTGTACAACCCTAGTCCCCTCCGGTGTCTATATAAACTGGAGGGTTAGGTCCGTAGAGGCAATCACAATCATAATCATATAGGCTAGACTTCTAGGGTTCAGCCATCACGATCTCATGGTAGATCAACTCTTGTAATACTCATATTCATCAAGATCAATCAAGCAGGAAGTAGGGTATAACCTCCATAGAGAGGGCCCGAACCTAGGTAAACATCATGTCCCCCGCCTCCTGTTACCATCAGTTTTAGACGCATAATTCGGGACCCCCTACCCGAGATCCGCCGGTTTTGACACCAACAATGGTAATCCATGAAGATGTAGTTCATCAATCAAGAGAAGGTAGCTGGAGCATTGGTTAATCCAAAGGACATGACGGCGTACTCGTATGAACCATAGCGAGTAATGAAGGCGGTTTTTGGAATGTACTCTTCGCGGACCCAAATCTGATGGTATCATATGCTCAAATCAAGTTTAGAGAAGACTGATGATCCAGCAAGTTGGTCATACAAGTCACTGATTCTCGGAAGGGGGTACTTGTTCTGAATTGTCACCTGATTAATAGGCTGATAATTTTGAACCAATCAATTCTTTCCATACTTCTTCTTAACGAAGAGATATGGGGAACCCCTAGCGGAAGAACTGGAGCGAATGAAGCCCTTGCGAAGTGATTCTTCGATTTCCTTCTTAAGCTCGAGAAGTTCATGTGGTGGCATCTCGTATGGGTGCTTGGCAATAGGAGTGGTTCCTGGTTTCAAGTCAATGACAAACTTGACAGCTTGAGCAAGGGGTATCCCGGGAAGTTCTTCTAGAAAGACATCTTGGAAGTCGTGTATGATGGAAATGTTCTCGATGTTAAGAAACGGTGATGCATTCAAAGCATTCATCACATATATCTAGTGTCGTGGGTGAACATGATCACCTATGGGGCCATCAGCCCCTTGTGGTTTGGCAAGGGGGATGTCACTTTGCACAAAGAGTGGAGGCCATGAAGCAGCACGACAACGATGGGACTCTGGTGATATTTACCCAGGTTCGGGCCGCTGGGAAGCGTAAAACCCTACTCCTACTTAGGTGGATTGGATAGAAGAACACAATGAATGTGCAGCGTTCAAGACCGGCAAGGTGCCCTCGAGGAGAGCTGCTACGCGTGTACAAGTGTGCAAGGCTCTGAATCCCTCTCTAGGTTGCCTCAGACATCCTTTTATAGCTCAAGGGGTAACCACGATGGCAAAACAGTCTTTATCTGGAGATTAGTTAGCTAACAGTGCTATTATGCCTAACTCTGGCAGTTAGGACAAAGTGCATTAAATGCATTGCTAGGTGTCATGCGGAGGGTGAAGCCCAGCAAGCCTGTTGTGCCGCTTAATCATCTTTTGCTTATCTGTTCGACACGCCTCTACACGGGTGTCGTGCGAGGATAATCTGTCTTCCAACAGGTCGCCACGTGCTTAGTGGAAGCCACTTAATCATCAAGAGGCTCGATACTACATTGATAAGTGATTTGTGTTGTGGTGCGGTGGAGCGGTGGTGCCTTGGCGGGAGTTCTTGCCCTTGGTGACCCCAACTGCCAGTGCAATCCTAGACTTGTCCTTGGGGTGGTCTCAACCTGGCTGGGCTCTCCTGCCCGGAAAGGGAGGCCTCTCGAAGGTGATGCTCTATTGTCTTGTATGTTTGTCTTGGTCTTCTTGATCCACTCCTTGATCTCACAAAGAGTGGTTTCTCTGGCTTGGCCTTGCTTTGTATGCTGAAGTAACCATTCCTTCGCCAAGCCTTGGCTCTAGGGTGGAGGCTCTTCGTTCGTGCACAAGTCAGAAGAAATAAACACCCTTGTTTGTGTACCATGACAGAAGCCCCCAGGCCTGAGCCATACGTGTCGCTGGTCATTTGGGTTAGGCCCCAAATAGTGCACGGACACGTGTTGACGAAATGTTGCTCATGCAGCGGTTTAGTCAATCCAACGTACACTGCGTAATTATCACAGGTCGTGGGGTTGTGGAACTGTAGCAGCTAATGTGTAGTGCGCCTACAAAAACAGTAACTTTCTAAGGAGAGATAGCGAAGAGCCAGCCCCTGTGCCTGTTCCTAATAAAAAGGCAATGCGAAGGGGCGCTGCTCATTCGTATCTGTCTCCCCTCCCTTCATCTTCTTCCTCAAGCCAAGCAACCGCTCCCACGCCAACATTCGCCCCCAAAACTCCGCTAGATATTTTGCCCATCCAGCAAGCCCACGAGATGGGGCGAAAGACGGCTGGTGCGAAGGGGAAGCGGGCGGCCACCGCAAAAGATGCAGCAGCAGAGGCGAGGAAGAAAAGGGCGGAGGAGCTGGACAGGAAGCGTCCGAAATACGTGGTCTTCTTCCTGTCGAGCTTGTATGGCAATACCCTGATCGCGAGGTATGCGTATATGTGGGGGAGGGAAGTTCAGAAAGGGCATGGAGCGCCCGTGGTCTTACGAAGGGAGCCAAGACTCCGTCGGACTCGTACCGCTTTTTCTGCGTGTACTTCCTCTGTGGCCTCACCTCCCCCTTCTCAGATTTCTTCTGTGCTATGATGACGGTGTACGGTTTCCACCTACTGGATTTCACAACCAATGCTACAGCGTGCATGGCAATTTTCTCCCATCTGTGCGAGAATTTTGTTGGAGTTGCCCCCAATGTGGATTTATTCAAGCACTTCTTCATCCCATAGATTGAAAACAAATCCCACCATTCAGGAAATATAAGTTGGATTCCCCAGGGAAAGAAGGACGAATGGGATTATCTCCCCAGCAGCAGCATAGCAGGTGGGAGGATGGAGGGAAGATTGAATGCATCACGTGCGGCAGCAACTGGAGTAAGTCGGGCCTCACCAACGACATGCTTCGCCCAGCGCTGAACATGATTGCTCACCTAAAAGCTGTCGGGCTAAAATTCGAGCATGTGGGGGCCGATTTCCTCTGGCGCCGCATTGCACCGTTGTAGAAAAGGGACAGGTTTGCCTGGGAGTACGGGAATTCTGCTGATAGGATGCATCTATACCCAGGCCCCGTCAACAACATGTCGATATACGGTCATGGTTGGCTGTGCGAACAGTTATTCGGCAGCCTTGGGCCGTTCCATCTGCCGGCAAAGTTTGTCCCACGACATCTCAACTCTGCTCAGGATCAAATTCTGAAATGGATGTCGGATTGCAATGCCTATGGAGTTGAGGCTGATTGGCAACTGCCCGCACTGGATGTGGAGATAGATTGGGTCTCCGGTTTGGAAGAAAGGGCTTCCAGGGTGGAGAACGACCTTGTCAAGCGCACCTCCAAGGCAGTGGCAGAGTTTATTGCGAGGCGGATCATAGATGATAGAGAGCTCCGGGCTGCTGGAGGAACAAGACCCGAAGAGGAGGAGGATAAAGATGTTGAAGGCGAGGGCTCTTTAGACGAGGGGAGCGAAGAGCATGTTGCGGAGGAGGCTGCCGGGCTTGACCCTGCTGGAGCTGGAACTTTTCATGCAACTATAGCAAGGGCCCAAGACGAAGGTGGGGCTGAGGAAGCAGAGCAAACCAAGGTGGAGGAGGAATGGGTCACAATGGGTCATCAAGCCCTGGAGCCAGATCTAGGTCGATGCCTTCGCAAACAGATTAGCCGGGGAATAGCGGCCCTTGCTCCCTCGCAAGCTACAAGCAGAGTGAAGAAGACCGTCTCTAAGGGCAACAAGCAAGAAGTGGTTTGCCGCCAATCCACTCGCCTGTCGGAGGCCAAGACCCCACTCGCCAAGCAATGTGTGGTCACTGGAGTTGATCCTAGCCCCTAGTCTAGCCCAGCTTCTTCGAAAAGCTCGATCCTGTTAGAGACCTCGGCCCCACATAAGAGCTCAAAGCTGTTGAGAAGCTCCACTCCTCCAACTCTGAAGAGGGGCAAGGCGACCCCGCCACCTGTGGCGTACGAGCTGGTCTCCATGCTTGTAGACCCAGAGTAAGGGGAATAGCTGAGCTTCTTGCCGAGGTACCATGCACTTGATAGTTATTGATCCAATCTTCTTTGTTGACTTGGCAGAGATGAAGAGCCCCTCGCCTAGTGGGCCAAATGAACCAAGCACGCGGCCGCGTTAGATTCCTTGGCAAGCACGGGCTGGCGGGGGATAGGACAGGGGATCCTATGCCTAGCCCCCAGCCCAGCCCCCGGCGCGAAGGCATGGGGCAGATTTTGCCCGCTTGGAGGGATGCGAAGGAACATGCTTCATCCCCCGCCAAGGGAGAAAGTCAGATCCAGCAGGGTGGGTGTCGGATTTCGGGTTCCCGCAGACCCTTGAGGTTCAAACACTGGGGTGCGCGTGGAGATTTCGCCCTCTACCTACTTGCTCCCCGCCGAATCGCTAGGATCTAAACTACAAACAGAACAACACAAGAGACACAAGGTTTATACTGGTTCAGGCCACCATTGTGGTGTAATACCCTACTCCAGTGTGTGGTGTGGTGGATTGCCTCTTGGGCTGAAGATGAACAATACAAGGAAGAACAGCCTCGCGAGGGTCTGTTCTTGGCTGGTGTGATGAAGTGCTAGGAGGAGTTCAATCGCTCTATCTACTGGTTTCTTGGTGAGGATCCAGATGCCTCTATGTCTCCGTCCCCCTACCTTGTGGGTGGCTAGTCCTATTTATAGGCAAAGGCCCTGGGCCTCTTCCCAAATATTGAGTGGGAAGGGCGCCAACAATTGGCCATTTTGAAGGGGAACGGCGGGTACACTTATCCTGACTAAAGTTGGTCTTCGCCTGTCAAAGGCTCTGGTGGTGACGCCTGCTTGGGCTCCACAATGACTTCCTCCCTGCCGTTGGGCTGGTCTTGGTCTTGTCGCACCGAAATGGATGCCTTTGCTTGATGCTCTCACCTGCGCTTGCTCCCTTTGCACCAAAGAGGAAAGGAGGACACTGCGCGGGTTGGCGCCCGACTGGTGCCCTTGGTCGTCATGGCTTGCGTCATGGGCACCTCGCGAGGTACCTCACCTTGAACTCTCCGCCTCCTCGTGAGCCAGCCTGATGAGGCCGTGCCTGAGGAAGCTCATTGTCGTCCGCCCCGCGAGGCTTGGCCCCTCGCGAGGGTCTTGAGCTTGTGTTGAGGAAGATGGGCCGCGCTGGCCCCCTTTGAGCCACGCTGCAGGCCGCAGGCAGGCAAGTCTGGGGACCCCCGTTCCCAGAACGCCGACAGTAGCCCCCGGGCCTGCGGCGCGCCCGGACTTGGCCGAGCAGAGAGGCGAAAGGGCAAGTGCGAAGCGTCACGAGCCCTAACAGCCTGCGGCCTTGGGCGCCGCGTGGCGGTTGATTGGACGTGGGCGGCATTGTTCCCCCACGCCTCCTCATTTTATGCCTTGCTAGGCGGACTCGTTGCCGCACACAGCCACTCCCCTTTCTGCTGCTCGAGCGCTCTCTGTCCTTTCTCCTCTCGAACTCCAGTTTCCGCATCCAATCCAATCTCGAACCTCCCCCCCCTTTTCTGCCGTCATGGCCCCACCGAAGAAGGGAAGAGGGAAGAAGCCCATGCCGCCGCCTCGCTCACCATCGTCGGTGGCCCCCGCCGTTGATCGATCGATCATAATCAATCGAGAGGGCTTGGGCAAGGTCAGCTCGGCTCTAGCCACCATCTTCAACGAATGCGGGAGGACAACGGCCCGGCCCGCGTCCTGCTTCTCCATTGACAGGATTGCCACTGAGGTCCGATACTTTGTCGACGCCCTGTGGGCGGGACTGGTTCCCCCCTTTTCTGATTTCTTCAATGCCGTGCTCTCCCATTATCAGATCCACATGATGCATTTGGGTCCTGAATCCATAACTCTTCTTGGAGTTTTTGCCTTTGTTTGCGAGGCGATGATGGGCATCCTTCCTTCGGTTGCCTTGCTGCGCCACTTCTTTTCTTTGCGCCTTGTCGACCCCACCCAATGTTCGGGGTGCGTGAGCTTCATCGCTGCGCCTGAGACAGTGGCTTCAGGAATCGACTTCAGTCTTCCTCCGCCCGCGCCTGGGTTTCGCGAGCGGTGGCTATATGTGGACATGGGGGTGCCCAGCCCCCTGCTGTCGGAGCCATCTTCACCTGTTGTCCCCAACTCAGGCTGGGGCCAGGAGACGCTCATGAGTCCCCGGCTCGCCTTCGTCTGGCGTCGCTTCGAGTTCTTGAGGGAGCTCGGCGTGACGGTGCCCAAGGTGGTGAAGGAGTTCCTGCTACGCTGTGTTGCCCCTCTCCAATGCCATTCTCACCGGATGTGGGCCTTCAACGGGCGTGGGGATCGAATGAGGCTCCAAGAAGAGGACTTGACGCCTGAAGCGCTGAGGAAGGTGCTCTTGGTCTTGACTGGGGATCCTTCCCCCGGCGGCATCCAGCAAGGGGGGCCTTGCTGTACCTCTGCTCGAATAGAAGTGACTTTGTGGGTCAGATGCCCGTCTTCGATGAATGGGGCCCGCGCCCTGCTGGCCTCCAGGGACCTCGCGAGAACCCGATGGTGGGGGATGCCCTTGCGGTCGGCCAAGGCGACTCTTCCTCAAGTGGCAGAGCAGGGAGACATGAGCCTCTGGAGGCCGAGGGTGCCCCCGCCGAGGTGACAGCACTGGGCGACGCTCATGAGGGAGCGGCCCCTGAGGCCCGTGCTATCGTAGCTGAAGGCGGCGAGCAGCCGCCCGCAGTGCCTGCGGCTGAGGCCCCCGAGGCCCCAGCTGCTCTTCTTGGTGAGGCGACCGGTAGCGCGTATCAGGAAGATGCCCCCGGCGCGGGTCGTCTTGGTGCTTCCTCCTCGTCGCAGGCTGACCCCTGCGCTCAACTCTTGGGTCGCTTCCGTGTGGACTTTGAGGCCCTCCGGAAGAGGAGGGAGGCCCTGGGCGACGATTACCCTTGTCGCCTGCTGAAGCGTAGGAAGTACTTCGCCATCGATGAGTAAGCCTCTTCTCTTCCCAGCTCTAGGTTCTGCTGTTGCCTTTCCTGATCCTTGCTCTGCAGGGCCCTTCCTTCCGAGTTCACGAAGATGACTGAGGAGCCATCCCCCTCGCCTCTGTCATTGATCGCTCCGAGCAGTAGAGCCCTCGTGGTGAGGCCGGTTGGAGAGACAAACCATCCCGAGGCGCAACATGGCCCTGCGCGCCCCGCGACCTTCCTTTGCGAGCCTTCTCGTGGCATAGCCAGCCTGCCGTGGGCTTCTCGTCTGGTCGTGGACCGTGATTGGCTGGGGTACTACCTGCGCTCTTCACTTGGAGATGGACTGGCTCCAGGTCGGGCTTCTGGCAGGGCGTGCCCGGTCGCCTCAAGGGCGCCAGCCCCCAGCCCCCTGCCCGGAGGGGGAGTGCTGATCCGTGCCCCCGGGCGCTCGCTTGGGGCGAACGATGGTGTGGAAGACGTGCTCGAGCACGCCCGGGAGCGTCGCGCTCTTCGCCAAGGGTTTCTCCGGAGGGTGGCTGACACGGTGAGCCTGCTTGGTGAAGAGCTCGCTGATGAGGACGCGCGCCTTGAGGCCGAGGGCCTGCGCCTGGTTGCAGAGAGGCGCGAGCTGGAGGCGGCTGTCGCCCTCGCGCGCTGTCGGCGCGATCTCGACGATGAGGAGGCCAAGGCGTCGCTGGCAGCCTCTCGGGAGGCCCATTCCCGGGCCGTCGAAGAACCCCGGGAAGCTGACCGGCGGCAAGAGGCCACGGAGGAGCGGGCACGGGAACTCCTGGACCGGTGCCGCTCACTGGAGGAGCAGGTGGAGCTGCGCGAGGCGGCCCTCGCGTCGATGAAGGTGGCTTCCGGCGACCCAGTGGAGCTCCAGAAGCGTGAGGAGGCACTGATGCTGGAAGCCGCCGAATGTGCACGCGAGTATGAGCGCCTAGAGACAAGGGAGCGCTTGGTGACACGGGCGGAGGACGACATCGCTGCGCGGGAAACCCGTGTCTCGGAGGAGGTCGGACATCGGGTGGCAACGGCGCACCTGGACCTCGAGCGCGAGTTCGAGGAGAGGCTGGAGTTGGTCCAGACCGAGGCCGAAGGTAGGACCACCGTCCTGAGGACCAAACTGGAGGAAGCAACACGACGGGTCAATGCTTTGCGGGCCGCACTTGAGGCGGCGCATGGAGAGTCAACTACTTCCCATGCCGAGGTACTTCTTCTTCGCCAACGGGTGGTCGAGGCTGAGGCCGTCGCTCGCCAAAATGCGGACGAGATACATCAGCGGCGGCTCCTGGAACATGAGCACGGCCCCATGCTCACCACGCTTCGGGAGAGGGCCAACACGGCCTTAGGTAACATCTGCGAGGCGGCCGTCGGCGAGCCACACGCCATTAACTACGCCGGCAACCTTCAGTTCTTCACCGACATCGTGACGCAGCTGGAGGCGCGGTCGGTCAGAGCCAACATGTTGGTGGAGGAGAGGAGCCGAGCCCTGCTCGGGCGCGCCTTTTCCCGCGTCTTCATTCATCTCCGGAACATGGATCCTCACTTCGACTTTGACGCTGCCATCGCCCCAGTCCCCCAGGCCGTCCGGGACGACCTGGCGTACTGGGTGGAAGACAACATGGACGCTCTTGTCAGGGCCTTCGCTTCAGATGATGATGGCGCGATCGTGGCCGCCGACGAGGGCGGCATGGTGAACGGCCCTGACGCTGCTGACGACAACGCGGAGGGCGATGGCGAGGCCGCGACGCCAGCGACAGTTCGTGCGGCGTTCTTGAGGATGCATTGGGGGATTTATCTGACTGACAGCGCATTGCTCCTGTTTCCTTACCCTGCATGAATAGAACTCGAGCTTTTGTCCTGATGGTTGTAAGAGCATTTTTGGGAGGGGGTGCCCCTCATGTAAAACTTATGTTCAGCGCACTAGTGAATGCTACTTCACCCACATGCCCGTGCCAAGTGGTTGGCTATGTGACGAGCCGGCTGGCTAGTTTACCTTTGTCCCGAGCGGGTCGTGAGATAACTTGTGGGAGGCCGGGGTGCCTCGAATGCCTCCTGATCGAATCCATAGGATCTGCAGAGAAAAACCTCCTAAGAGGGTATGTGGGCGGCAGTCTGGGCTGCATGCAAGCTAGGCCAGACCCGGCTCGCGAGGGGCTCGCGAGGGGAGGCATCTGAGGCAAGGTTGTAACCGAAACGCGAGAGATTGCTCGAACAAGACTAAGCACCCCTTCCCCAAACACACACAAATCTCAAATTCGAGTCCAACTTAAATCCAGCGGGGGGAAAGTGACAACCAAGGGAAAAGCAACGAAAGCAGAAAAAGGCCGCGTCCGACACCTAGTCTAGTCTTGGACGTCTTCTCACCAGCGCGGAGCTAAGTGCTGCCACTGGGCGTGGGAGGGAGCCCCAGGGCCTGAGGCCGGCACCCCTGAGACTCCAGGGCATGTACAGCCCCACTCATTATTATGTGAGAGTGTCATGGGGCGGTGAGCTTCACAGGCACTGGGCCTTCTTCACAGGTACCAACCTTGCTTCATATTGCCAGACGAGGGCCCCTCCTTGCGCCACACTCTAGTGCCATCGACGACGACCAGAAACCAGGACGCCGCCGATGGGGTAGAGCGGTCGCTAGCGGTTCCCCCGACGACCACGGGTCCTCCGCCAGGGGCAGGCCCTGAGGCACCTCCCCAGCGGAGGGCCTACCTCCTAGGAACGCCTTGCTCCGAACGCCGCGGTGGTGATGTTGGATCCCGGCCTCTCCCCTGCAGCCCCGACGCCCTCCTCCTGAGGGGTAGGAGACTGCGGGAGCGGGGCAGCTACTCGCTGTGGCGACCTGCACCTCCTGCGACCCATGATTAGCGTATGCCTGCTCCTGAGGAATTAGTGGTACCCGATAATTGTCGCTTCCAGCATGGCCGGTGGGGCCGTCCCGGGGTTCCTGGAAGAGCTCAGCTTCTGGCGCCTCGTCCCCCCAGCTTGGGCTGAGGAGCGAGCCTTGTTCGCCCTCACGCGGGTGCCCTTGGTCCATCATGTGGGGCATGTACTCTTCTGGGGCCGTCATCCCGAAGGCCGCGCCATAGTGCTCCGCTTGCCATGCAGCTCTGCTTGATGTGCCAACCTGGGGGTGGTAGTGCGGCGGCCCACTTGGGCCGTGGGTCGCGACGAGTCCTTCTTCGCTGGCGAGGAGCGGAGTCAGTGCTGCCGCTGGCTCGGTGCTGACAGATTCGCTGGTGTTGGAGTAGCCTTGGAGCCCGCGGGTGCGCGTGGGGCCCTCACGCGGGCCGCCCTGGGCCTGAGACGAGAGCTGAGTGCAGAAGGGGTGAGCCCCTGAGGCGGCGAAGCCCAGGAGCTCTGCCACCCGCTCTAGCAGCACATCGCGACCGCCTTCCATCAGCCTGCACTGCAGCAGCTCTCGGGCCACCGTGAGCTCAGCCCTTGAGTTCGCCTGCTCCTGGTGGGTGTACGGCGTCGTGGCCGCGGCGTGGTTGGAGGCCCTTGCTGCCGACCGCGTCTCCCGCGGTGTGAGAGCTGTCGGGGCCTGTCCGTGTCTCCCACGGCCCGCAGCGCCCTGCGGACCGCGAGCTGCCTGGGGGATGGGGTCGCCCGGGGCGAGCGGCTCTGCGCGGGCGGTCCAAGCCACCCAGGGATCAGGATTGCCTGCCTGGTCGCCGGACATGGTGATGACGATGCGACGGGACGCAAAGTGGCATACGGTGGATCCCGGCGCACCCCTACCTGGCGCGCCGAATGTCGGATTTCGGGTTCCGGTAGACCCTTGAGGTTCGAACACTGGGGTGCGCGCAGAGATTTCGCCCTCTACCTACTTGCTCCTCGCCGAATCGCTAGGATCTAAACTACGAACAGAATAACACAAGAGACACAAGGTTTATACTGGTTCAGGCCACCATTGTGGTGTAATACCCTACTCCAGTGTGTGGTGTGGTGGATTGCCTCTTGGGTTGATGATGAACAATACAAGGAAGAACAGCCTCGCGAGGGTCTGTTCTTGGCTAGTGTGATGAACTGCTAGGAGGACTTCAATCGCTCTACCTACTGGTTTCTTGGTGAGGATCCAGATGCCTCTATGTCTCCGTCCCCCTACCTTGTGGGTGGCTAGTCCTATTTATAGGCAAAGGCCCTGGGCCTCTTCCCAAATATTGAGCGGGAAGGGCGCCAACAATTGGCCATTTTGAAGAGAAACAACGGGTACACTTATCCTGACTAAAGTTGGTCTTCGCCTGTTAAAGGCTCTGGTGGTGATGCCTGCTTGGGCTCCACAATGACTTCCTCCCTGCCGTTGGGCTGGTCTTGGTCTTGTTGCACCGAAATGGGTGCCTTTGCTTGATGCTCTCGCCTGGGCTTGCTCCCTTTGCACCAAAGAGGAAAGGAGGACACTGCGCGGGCTGGCACCCGACTGGCGGCCTTGGTCGTCATGGCTTGTGTCATGGGCACCTCGCGAGGTACCCCTCCTTGAACTCTCCGCCTCCTCGTGAGCCAGCCTGATGAGGCCGTGCCTGAGGAAGCTCCTTATCGTCCGCCCCGCGAGGCTTGGCCCATCGCGAGGGTCTTGAGCTTGTGTTGATGAAGATGGGCCGCGCTGGGCCCCCTTTGAGCCACGCCGCAGGCCGTAGGCAGGCAAGTCTGGGGACCCCTGTTCCCAGAACGTCGACAGTGGGGCCTACCTAGAGGGGTCCACCCCAACAAAATTCCAAGTAGAGAAATCATCGGCAAGGGCCTCCACCGAGGGGTCTGCTTGTGCCGACGTCACAACCACCGAGGGACCGGACACGAACCGCACACCGACAACTGTTGTCACTAGGGAGCCGGATCCTCCTCCACAGCAAACACTACCGGGTAATCCACTTGTCTTTGTTTCTACTTCCTTGAACTATTTTGCTTCTTGGTCTTCGACTTAGCAATATCTGGTTTCTTATTACTTCATCTGTTCGTTTTACTTGTAGTTCCGTTGACCAAAGAACCTGAGCTCTTGGAAGAGGTGGCCAGCATTGGGAAGAGTGTCGGCCAAGGACGCAACCAAGATTGTTGTCGTGGAAGGTCATGAACAGACTGTCGGGGATATCTAGGAGTCCCAAAAAGAGACAGAGAAGACCCCAGGCAGCACTTCTGGCCTAGGCATAGTCATTGAGGAGAAAGTTCCTCTCCAATCCATGGGCCCTCTCCCCATGAACTACCCTCTAACTGCAGCTTCGCATCCTTCCCCAAGCAAGTTGGCATTAGTCCTTGCCCAACCTAGGCCTAAAGCTCCTGGCTCATCTGGTGCAGGGGGCGTGGATTTTGATGAAGAGATCAGACGCATACTGGAGCCGCTGTCCCAGAGGGTTGTAGAAGCCGGCGATTCTGCTGATAGCCCCAAGGATCTAGCCTTCCTGGAATCTGTGGCGGCGGGGCTCAAAGATGCACGACACATGTATGATCTCAAGTGGAAGACAAGGAGCAACATGATTCTGCCGATCTTATGGATAAGAAGCTGACGGACAAGGGCAATGAACTGCGAGAATGGTACGAGAAGCAATCCCACTCCATCATGTGGCAGAGATGCTGACCATGGCCAAAGAAGATATTGCTGCCTAGGAGGTCCGTTTGGAGGAGCGCGAAGCGCTTCTGAACAGCAAGGAGAAGGACATCTCCGCTTGGGAAGGAAATCTCGAAGCCATCCTCCACGGCAAGGATGAGGAACTGGAGGCTCTTGTCCAGCAGCGTACCAAGGATTTGGAGGATAACCACAAGGCCGCTCTTAGCACGCTCACCCTTGAATCCTCAGCTCAATTGAAACATGTTACTGACGAGCTAGCTGCCGCATCTGCTACCAAGGTTGATCTTGATCATCAAGTGGGAAAACTGAAGGAGAACCTTGTCGGGAGCAACAAAGAAATCATGGCTTTCAAAGAGGAAGCGCAGAAGGCACAGACCACACTAAAGGAGGTGCAATCGCCGCTTTCCTCCAAGAGCCAGTACCTTGATGCTGCCAATGACACCATCTCTGATAAGAAAGCGCGTCTGGTCTCTCTGGAGAAGGAACTTGAATTTGCCGACTGCTGTGAGAAATTGCTGATGAAGGACTTCACCAATGCAAAAACTCTCCAAGAAGATGCAGAGATAAACTGGAGAACCAATTCCAGCAGCGCGACCTTTGGATCAAGAACATGATTCACATCGCCGAGCACCTCAGAGCCCAGATCGCAAAGATGGATATGAAGAGCTGCGCCTTCTCCGTCGGCAAGCATGAAGTTCCAAGCATCGAGCTAACGCTTTTCTTCGAAGGTTTGATTGAAGGGCTGAAGACGTTTGAGGATGATAGGGCCATCTGTTTTGCTAATGAGTCCCAGATGCTTGCTCGCGACGCCCTCTTCCTAGTCTTGAGCAACCTCGCTTTCCACCATCCGGACATCAACCTCGCCGATGGCTTCAAGAGGCTGCCTCCAGGTGCTGACACTTCTACCGCCGCGGAGAAGGCCGCCCCCCTTGCTGACAAGGTTTTCTCCATCCCAAGAGTTCCCAGAGGTCGTCAGGCCCAACTTTGAACCATCCCTGCTGCCGTGTCACCCTGTAATAAGACACAATATGTATCTCATTTTTATGCTTCATACTGTTCTTGTTTTAACGCTCGTCGAACTGATGTTTATATGCTCAAGCACGCTATCCCTCTTGTGTTTACCCATTGGTATTCGTATGGTTAGTTTCCTTTGCGTACTTTGGTTGCCCTCCAACAACATACTACCACGATTGCTTTGAGGAACTGGTCCTTAGCATCCAGCCGGCAAGGACACGCTGCCGATGAGTTTTTCCTTAACAATCTTTGATGCTACCACCCACTTTGTTGAGCAGGCTCGAAACAACGCAAGGGTGTAGACAAATACAGTAAGGTTCCTTTGTACAAAGGACTTGCCGTACGAAACCTTGGTTGTCTGAGGGATAGGCAAGTGCAAGCACTGAAGAAAAGTCAACAAGCATGCCAACTTAGCTTTTGTCTATGCTCCCCTCCTGCCGGGATGTACTTTTGATCATGCATAACATCTTCTCTTCCACCTGTGGTTGCCTCTCCTTTCCGTGTCTCCCGGGATGACTGTGCTCGCATATCCATTTTTGCTCTATAAATATGAAAATCGGGAAGGAGCACAAGGGAGGGACTATGCAATCCATTAGTTACGTACCCAGCCCCGGCATGAGCTAGGGGAGTCAGCAAAAATGTTTGCAAGTAATGATATATGGTGGAAAAGGAGAAGAATCACCCCCTCCCTCCTTTTCCTTCGCTTCCAATGATCTCTCGACAGCTGGTGTGAAGCACACGCTGGCGCAAAAAGCCTTGTTGGGGTTCGCTTGCTGGGGGTGCCAGCCAACGGATTTGCACCAGCACTCACTCAGGATTTACCCTTGGTGGGATAAATGCAAGACCAAGCTCCACGCGGGCTTATCGACGTTGGCGGCATCACCACAGTGCAGCCCAATCATTGGTGAGCAATAAGAAAGGGGGCCCAATTACACACCATTTTCTTGTCCGTCACCCAAACAGCAGCCTTTGGGCTCGGACACGCTCGACAGGGGACCGCAAGAAGAGGCGGAGCCACTGCGCGTCTCACTCCTTCTTCTAGTCGTGGGTAGCATGGTGGCCATGCCATTAGTGCCAACCATGGCATCCGTTGTGCTGTCGTGCCTCATCCTCGTCGTCGCTATCACTGTGGCGGGGGCGAGCAATGGAACCTGGACGGGATGGGGCTAGGAGGTACCACCGTTCTTTTTCTTTGAAGCCATCGACGAAAAGGGTGACGATGAAGATGATGATTGATGTGTTTTTCACAACCTCGGGTTCGTGCACGCGATCTTCCCTACCTGGTGCGCCAAAGATGTCATGGGTGAACACAATCACCTATGGGGCCATAGGACCCTTGTGGTTTGGCAAGGGGGATGTCACATTGCACAATGAGCGGAGGCCATGAAGCAGCACGATGACGATGGGACTCTGGTGATTTTTACCCAGGTTCAGGCCCAACTCCTGCTTAGGTGGATTCAATGGAAGAACACAATGAACACACAACGCTCAAGCCCGGCAATGTGGCCTCGGGTAGAGCTGGTATGCACGTACAAGTGTGCAAGGGTCCGAATCCCTCTCTAGGTTGCCTCGGACCTCCTTTTATAGCTCAAGGGGTAACCATAGTGGAAAAATAGTCTTTATCTGGTGATTAGATAGCTAACAGTGCTATCGTACCTAACTTTGGCAATTAGGACAAAGTGCATTAAATGCACTGCTAGGTGTCATGCGGAGGGTGAAGCCCGGCAAGCCTGCCGTGCCGCTTAATCATCTTCTGCTTATCTTTTTGACATGCCTCTGGACGGGTGTCATGCGAGGATAATCTATCTTCCAACAGGCCGCCACGTGCTTAGTGGAAGCCACTTAATCATCAGGAGGCTCAACATCGCATTGATAAGTGATTTGCGTTGTGGTGCGGTGGAGCGGTGATGATATGTCCATTTTGCATCATGCTTTTATATTGATATTTATTACATTATGGGATGTTATTACATATTATGGTACAATACTTATTACTTTTCTCTCTTATTTTACAAGGTTTACACAAAGAGGGAGAATGCCGACAGCTAGAATTCTAGACTGGAAAGGAGCAAATCTAAGAGACCTATTCTGCATAACTCCAAAAGTCCTCAAATTTACGAAGAATTATTTTGGAATATAAAAAATATTGGCGAGAAAATACCAGAGGGGATCCAGCAGGAGGCCACAAGCCTGGAGGGCACGCCCTACCCCCCTGGGCGCGCCCCTAGGGCTTGTGGGCCTCCTGGAAGGTCTCCTGTACCCATCTTATGCTATATGGAGGGTTTTGACCTGGAAAAAATCATAAGGAAGCTTTCGGGATGAAGCGCCACCGTCTCAAGGCAGAACCTGGGCAGAAGCAATCTAGGGCCCCGGTGGAGCTGTTGTGACGGGGAAACTTCCCTCCCGGAGGGGAAAATCTAAGCCATCGTCATCACCAATGATCCTCTCATCGAGAGGGGGTCAATCTCCATCAACATCTTCACCAGCACCATCTCCTCTCAAATCCTAGTTCATCTCTTTATTCGATCTTTGTCTCAAAACCTTAGATTGGTACTTATGGGTTGCTACTAGTGTTGATTACTCCTTGTAGTTGATGCTAGTTGGTTTATTCGGTGGAAGATCATATGTTCAGATCCTTAATGATATTTATTACTCCTCTGATTATGAACATGAATATGATTTATGAGTAGTTACGTTTGTCCCTGGGGACATGGGAGAAGTCTTGTTATAAGTAATCATGTGAATTTGGTATTCGTTTGATATTTTGATAAGATGTATGTTGTCTTCCCTCTAGTGGTGTTATATGAACGTCGACTACATGACACTACACCATGATTTGGGCCTAGGGGAAGGTATTGGGAAGTAATAAGTAGATTATGGGTTTCTTGAGTGACAGAATCTTAAACCCCTAGTTTATGCGTTGCTTCGTAAGGGGCTGATTTGGGTCCATATGTTTCATGCTATGGTTAGATTTATCTTAATTCTTCTTTCGTAGTTGTGGATGCTTGTGAGAATGGTTAATCTTAAGTGGGAGGCTTGCCCAAGTAAGGATAGCAGCCAAGCACTGGTCCACCCACATATCAAATTATCAAAGTAACGAACGTGAATCATATCAGCATGATGAAAACTAGCTTGACGATAATTCCCATGTGTCCTCGGGAGCGCTTTGCCTTATATAAGAGTTTGTACAGGCTTGTCCTTTGCTACAAAAAGGATTGGGCCACCTTGCTGCACTTTAGTTACACTTGTTACTTGTTACCCGTTATGAATTATCTTATCACAAAACTATCTGTTACCGATAATTTCAGTGCTTGCAGATAATACCTTGCTGAAAACCGCTTGTCATTTCCTTCTGCTCCTCGTCGGGTCGACACTCTTACTTATCGAAAGGACTATGATATATCCCCTACACTTGTGGGTCATCAAGACTCTTTTCTGGCGCCATTGCTGGGGAATGAAGCGCCTTTGCTAAGTGGAATTTGGTAAGGAAACATGTATATTACGTGCTGAAATTTACTGTCACTTGTCACTATGGAAAATAATCCTTTGAGGGGTTTGTTCGGGGTATCTTCACCCCGACCAAAAGAGAAAAGGCTTTCCCCTCAACCTACTGAAAATATTTATTATGAAATTCCTTCGGGTATGATAGAGAAACTACTGGCTAATCCTTATGCAGGAGATGGAACATTACATCCTGATATGCATCTAATCTATGTGGATGAGGTTTCTGGATTATTTAAGCTTGCAGGTTTGCCCGAGGATGAAGTCAAGAAGAAGGTCTTCCCTTTATCTTTGAAGGAGAAGGCATTTTCATGGTATAGGCTAGGTGATGATATTGGGACTTGGAACAACAACCGATTGAAATTTGAATTTCATCAAAAGCTTCATCCTATGCATCTAGTTCATCATGATCAGAACTATATTTAAAAACTTTGCCCTCGTAAAGGAGAAAGTATCTCTCAAGCTTGGGGGAGGCTTAAGTCAATGTTATATTCATGCCCCAATCATGAGCTCTCAAGAGAAATTATTATTCAGAATTTTATGCCCAGCTTTCTCGTAATGATCAATCCATGCTTGATACTTCTTGTACTGGTTCTTTTATGAACAAGACTATTGAATTCAAATGGGATTTATTGGCAAGAATTAAATGCAACTCTGGAGATTGGGAATTCGACAAATGTAAGGATCCAGGTATAAACCTCAAGTTTGATTGTGTTAAATCTTTTATGGATACCGATGCTTTTCGTGAATTTAGCACTAAATATGGACTTGACTCTAAGATAGTAGCTTCCTTCTGTGAATCATTTGCTACTCATGTTGATCTCCCTAAGGAGAAGTGGTTTAAATATCATCCTCCCATTGAAGTGAAATTTGTAGATCCTATTAAAGTTCAAGAAGAATGTATTACTTATAATGTCGATCATATTGTTTCTATTGCTTATATTGAGAAACTACCTTTCCCTGTTAGAATAAAAGAACATGTTAAATCTTTAGTTGTGGTTCGTAAGAGTTATACTAGAACACCTACACCCCCTGAACAAATTAAAGTTGAACCTAGTATTGCTATGGTTAAATATCTCCTGGTCAATAATATTGATGGGCATGTTATTTACTTCTGTGATGAAGTTGCTAGAATTGCCAAACCCGATGATAAAGATAAACATAGACCTGTTGTTGGGATGCCTGTTGTTTCTGTTAAAATATGAGATCATTGTTATCATGGATTATGTGATTTGGGTGCTAGTGTGAGTTCAATTCCCTTTACTTTATATCAAGAAATCATGAATGATATTGCACCTGCTGAAATAGAAGATATTGATGTTACTATTAAGCTTGCTAATAGAGATATTATATCACCAATTGGGATTGTTAGAGATGTAAGTCTTGTGTGCGAAAATAAAATACCCTACTGATTTTCTAGTTCTTGGTTCCCCAGTAGATGATTTTTGTCCCATTATATTTGGTAGACCTTTCTTGAACACCGTTAATGCCAAAATAGATTGTGAGAAAGAAACTGTTACTATAAGTTTTGGGGATGTGTCTCATGAGTTTAATTTCTCCAAATTTCATAGACAACTCCATGATAAAGAAATGCCTAGTAAAGATGAAATTATTGGTCTTGCTTCTATTGTTGTGCCTCCTACTGATCCTTTAGAGCAATATTTGCTAGACCATGAAAATGATATGTTTATGAATGAAAGAAGGGAACTATATGAGATTTTCTTTAAACAGATGCCTATTTTGAAACACAATTTGCATGTTGAAACTCTTGGAGATCCTCTACCACCCCAGAGTGATCTTGTGTTCAATCTTAAATAATTAGCTGATACACTGAAATATGCTTATCTTGATGAAAAGAAGATATATCCTGTTATTATAAGTTCCTTCCTTTTAGAGCATGAAGAAAAGAAATTATTGAAAACTCTAAAGAAGCACCATGCCGCTATTGGATATACTCTTGATGATCTTAAGGGCATTAGTCCCACTCTATGTCAGCACAAAATTAATATGGACCCTGGTGCTCAACCAGTTGTTGATCACCAACGATGATTAAATCCTAAGATGAAGGAAGTGGTAAGAAATGAAATATTAAAGCTTCTGGAAGCAGGTATAATTTATCCTATTGCTGATAGTAGATGGGTAAGTCATGTTCATTGTGTCCCTAAGAAGGGAGGTATTACTGTTGTTCCTAATGATAAGAATGAATTGATTCCACAAAGAATTGTCACAGGTTATAGAATGGTAATTGATTTTTGAAATTGCAACTGTCCCTGGGTGGTTTTGGTAATTCCTAACAACATATAGCTCATTGAGCTAATGCTATTTCAAGATAAATATTTCAGGAAAGCTCTGTGATTGGCATGGCATGGATGAGAAACGTGGACCCCTCAAAATGCTAAGGACAAAAGGATTGGCTCAAGCTCAAAGCACAAGACTCTACATTTTCCATTTTAGTGATCCAAGATCACATTGAGTCCATAGGAAAAGCTAATACTATCAAGAGGGGATGAGGTGTTGCTTAATGAGTTTCTTGCTCAAAGTGCTTAGTGATATGCTCCAAAAACCCTCAAGTACTTTCTCACATCTACATATGTCCCAAACCAAAATTCAAACTCAGTCCCATCGAAACTTTCTATCTGGCGCCACAGAGTTCAGTTGACATAGCCACTGCCAGAAACTCTAGTCTTTTCGGTCTCACCGAGATGGGATTGTAATCTCTCTGTTTCCCTTCGTAACGTTTCGGTCAAATCGAGATGAGCGATCGGTCCAACTGAGATTGCAATGCAAACTCACTGTTTCCCTTTTGTAACGTTTCGGTCCAACCGAGATGAGCGAATTGGTCCCACCGAGTTTGTCTGACCAACTCTCTGTGTGTCTATTACCAAAATCGGTCCCACCGAGTTTGTGTAATCGGTCTCACCGAGATTACGTTATGCCCTAACCTTAATGGCATCGGTCCCACCGAGTTGACATGTTGGTCCCACCGAAATTCCTAACGGTCACATTATTTACTAAATTGGCTTGACCGAGTTTCACGATTCGGTCCCATCGAGTTTGGTAAGTTGTGTGTAATGGTTAGATTTTGTGTGGATGCTATATAGACCCCTCCAACCACTCTTCATTCACGGAGAGAGCCATCAGAACATGCCTACACTTCCAACATACATTTTCTAAGAGAGAACCACCTACACTTGTGTTGAGGTCAAGATATTCCATTCCTACCACATAAATCTTGATCTTTAGCCTTCCCCAAGTTGCTTTCCACTCAAATCTTCTTTCCACCAAATCCAAATCCTGTGTGAGAGAGTTGAGTGTTGGGGAGACTATCATTTGAAGCACAAGAGCGAGGAGTTCATCATCAACACACCATTTTTTACTTCTTGGAGAGTGGTGTCTCCTAGATTGGCTAGGTGTCACTTGGGAGCCTCCGACAAGATTGTGGAGTTGAACCAAGGAGTTTGTAAGGGCAAGGAGATCGCCTACTTCGTGAAGATCTACCCTAGTGAGGCAAGTCCTTCATGGGCGACGGCCATGGTGGGATAGACAAGGTTGCTTCTTTGTGGACCCTTCGCGGGGGGAGCCCTCTATGGACTCGTGCAACCATTACCCTTCGTGGGTTGAAGTCTCCATCAACGTGGATGTACGATAACACCACATATCAGAACCACGGATAAAAAATCTCCGTGTCAACATTGCGTTTGCCTCCTCAAACTCCCCCCTTTACCTTCATATGCAATTGTTTTACATTCCGCTGCTATACTCTTAGAATTGCACGTGTAGGTTGATTGCTTGACTTGTGCTATGTTGCTAAAATCCGCGAAGAACTAAAATTGGGAAAAGGCTATATTTTTATTTGGTCAAGTAGTCTAATCCCCCTCCCCTCTAGACATACTTTCGATCCTACAAGTGGTATCAGAGCTTTGGTCTCCATTTTCTTTGATTTCTATAGCTTTTGGTGGTCATAGCCTTGGTTTCACAACCTAGGATAGTATGCATCTAGCGAGGGAAATTACCACCGTAGAGGTCCTTACTTTGATGGTACTAATTTTGCTAGTTGGAAGCATAAGATGAAAATGCATATTCTTGGACATAACCTCGTCGTTTGGGCTATTATGTGTATTGGCTTGCAAGGTGAATTCTTTGATGGGAGAGAACCGAACCGTGAAGCTACTGTGGAAGAGTTGAAAATGCTTCAATACAATGCTGAAGCTTGTGATATTCTCTTCAACGGATTGTGCCCTGAAGAATTCAACAAAATCAGCCGTCTTGAGAATGCAAAGGAAATTTGGGATACTTTGATTGATATGCACAAAGGTACCGACTCCGTCAAGGAATCCAAATTGGATGTGCTTCAAAGTCAACTTGACAAGTTCAAAATGAAGGATGGTGAAGGCGTCGCTGAGATGTACTCTAGGCTTGGTCTCATCACAAATGAGATTGCCGGATTAGGAAGTGAAGAGATGACCGACAAATTCATCAACAAGAAGATCCTAAGAGCCTTGGATGGAAAATATGATACCGTGTGCACATTGATCCAAATGATGCCCAATTACAAAGATCTCAAGCCAACAGAAGTCATTGGAAGAATTGTTGCTCATGAGATGTCACTCAAGGATAAGGAGGAGCTCCGCAACAAGTCAAGTGGTGCTTACAAAGCCTCATGTGAAGCTCCCACATCATCAAGTGAGAAACAAACCTTCAATGAAGAATTGAGCCTAATCGTGAAGAACTTCAACAAGTTCTACAAGAGTAGAAGCAAGGAAAGAAGTTCCAAGTCAAGGTCCTACAATGACAAAAGATCTTCTAGTCATGAGCGTAATTGCTACAATTGTGGAAGACCCAGACACTATTCCAATGAGTGTACGGCTCCCTACAAAAGAAGAGAAGATTCTCCAAAAAGAAGAAGTAGAAGAGAAGAATCACCATCAAGAGAAAGGTGACAGCCTAGTTTTTGCCCTCTCTTCTTTGCCTGGTTTTCAGTTGATTTGGATTTGAGTTTGGAGTTTTTGAATCATTTCTTTTGGACTTAACCACTTTGGTACCCCTTGAATTTCACCCAAGTGCTTCAACTCCTTCTCAAACCATCACTACTTCTCTGGTTCATCTCAAAATATCACTTGGAATATTTTTCTTAAATGAAAAATATTCATTTTGCCCTCCTAAACCCTAGCTAGCCCTTAGTGCTCCAAATCAACCCTAATTTTTCTTGCCCCTAAAATCCTGAGAAATATCCCAATTATTCTTTGAACCCTAGGTCACCTTTCTGAGTGAAAATATTTCATCACTTTTTGGAATATTTTGGCTACAGAAAATATTTTCATTTCTGGACAGAAATGGTAGTTTCTACAACAACTACCATTTTACCAGCTCCTTTGTAGCTAGTTTTTGTTGTGCATCTTCACCTTAGTAAGTGTTGGCTAGCCTCCAAAGCCCAGCCCTCAACTCCCAGTGGTTTGTCCATAGTAAACCTCCAAAGTTACTGTCCAGAAACTTACTTGGAGTACAAATTCATTTCTACTGCACCTGGAACCCAACCCAATCGTGGTAACACTCACAACTAGCACGGACTACACGCCAGACATGAAGTTTGTGCTTAGGTTGGCCTGATGTCATAGTTCACACGGTGACCGCATTCTTCCAGGCGTGCTGACATGCAAAACACGCGCTCCGAGTGCCGCCGAGCGCCCTATTACGCACGTGCTTGCTGCCCAGCCTGCCCGAGCGTGCCAAACCGCGCCACCATCTCCGTCTCCACTCACTTAACTCCTCCCTGGCACTCACCGACGCCATAGCTCGCCGCAGCAGGCACGGGCACGGTCCGACCAATGCCACAATGCGCGGCGCACTGTGCTCGTCGTCTTCCCCTCGCCCATGTGCTCGTCCGCGCTCGCCAATAGTCCCTGCGTGAGCTCCATCCTCTTCCCCCTCTCTCATTGACTCCGTTCATCGCCGGGCGCCATGGACAGGTGTCCTCCGGCAGAGCCCGAACCCACCTCACCGCTCGCCTATAAATACGGCCACCCCAGCCTCCTCGAGCACCCACATCCGCTCTCACACACCCCACAAGCTAGTAGGAAGCCGTAGCCCGGCCGGGAAGGCCGCGGGCTGCCGTCCCTGAGCTCGAGCTTGCCGGCGAACCCCTCATGTCATCCCCACAGCTCCAGCCCCTCCCAGGCTAGGGCAACCCTGCCAGGGCCTCCGCTACTCTCCGGTGGAGCCGTTCTGCCCTGTTGGAGCCCCTGGAGCCGCCCCTAGCCGCCGTCGTCTTCATCTCGGGCGACCGCTGCCCTATGCCTCCGCTGGAGAGGCTGTTTATGACGCCGTCCGACCACCCCTAGCCACGCTACGGGTACAGGCAGGTGCTCCTCCATCTCCTGTATCGATTCCCCCCTCTCGTTTCCCAGATGGCAAAGACCTTATTTGCCGTCTGCCAGTTCTTTGCCATGTGTTGTTTGGTAGCTGATGGCAAAGACCTTCTTTACCATCTGCAAGCAGACAGCAAAGAACTGGCAGACGGCAAATAAGCTAATTCTAGTAGTGTTTGGCCCAAGAGCCCTTGCCGCCGGCGTGCGCTCCGGCGAAGCTTTGCCGCTCCCTGTTTCCCTCTCCCCCTCCTCCTCACCTGACTGGCGAGGCCCGCTAGTCAGCCACTCTGTACGCACGCGAAGCGGCACGAGTGGTGGCGCCCTGGGCTTTTTACGCCTTCGACGTCACCCCCCCAGTCTATTTTATTTTAATTCAAATTTCATTTAAATCCAGAGAACTTCAAACGGCCATAACTTTTTATCTATAAGTCCAAATGCAATGATTCTTTTTGCATTGTGTTCTTTGTCCAAAAATCTAGTAGCTCACCAAAGATGGGATTTTCCCCTGCTGTCTAGATTTTCTGGTGAATTTTAGAGGGTTTCTTGATGTTTTATTTTTGTGTTTTGATTTATTTTTATAAGAGCAGGCTTGTCTTGAGGATCACCAGGAGGCATGTGAACCTCATCTGCACTAAGGCAAGCCACAGCAACATTTTCATAGTGCCACTTCAATATTTGTGATTTTCCTACTTGAACTAATGATTATTCATGCATTTAAATAATTAATATGTTAATTACATTTTGTTAGATGCATGTTATATTAAATATGCTTGATTTACAAAAAGTATGAAGTGAATCTAGTTGATAAGCTAACAAAGATTTAGTTATGAGTAATGAGAAGATAATATGGTTATGGGCATAAATAATTAGTGAGATTATTTCTGCATGATGAAAAATGATAAATTTGCTAGAAAAGATTCTGGTTAAAGTGAGGTTTGATCTTAACCATAGGAGTATCACGAGTTGTTGATTGCTCAGCTAAAGCGTAGTTGACTCAGTTATTTGTGTTGATATGTGATGCATTTGTTGGTGATGCATGTCATGGCATTATGACGCCGGTTACTTTCACTTTAAGTTGAACCTGATAATAACTCAACTTGAATATGTTGTTGACCGGGTCATGGTGCCGCTGAATCGAGTCTTTCCCAGTGCAACCACATTTGCCGGTATGGGAGGGTCTTAATTCGTTTCATTGTCGTGCCTCTGGTCGGTGCCTCCATCTAGGGATGGTTATGGGTGTGTTGTACCCTGGCCCGGTAAGCAGGCATAACCTTGTGAGCCCGTTGTTAAGTTTTTGGTACCGGGTCCCAGAGTGGATCGTGGCCACGACGGTGGTTGTTGTGTCTTGAGGTAGACACGGGGCCACCCAAGAATAGCCCGATGGGGATAGAGTCGGAGTAGCTGGGAGAGTGTCATGGCAATGGAGTGGTTCCGTCAGAATGTCGTTGGTCCACCCGAATGGGAGTGCGAGGCCATGGGTTCCATGGTGTGGGTCCAGTGCGCTACCTCTGCAGAGTGTATTAATCTATCGATAGCTGAGTCCACGGTTAAGGACACGCTCGAACGTAGGTCACACCATGGGTCAACATTTAATGAATTTGCACACTAAGTATGAAGTTTGCACTATGGTGGTGGCTGAAAGGCCATCATGTTGAGTTGGACCAGATGTGGTCGTGGTTGTGATCGCCGTAAGGATCACGGGCCATTTATTGGTCGTGGTTGTGATCGCCGTAAGGATCACGGGCCATTTATTGGTCGTGGTTGTGATCGTCGTAAGGATCACGGGCCATTTATTGGTCGTGGTTGTGATCGCCGTAAGGATCATGAGATTGTCTCTGAGTTTGACACGGTTGTGATCCGGAAATGATCACATTCGGTAAGCCAGTCCGAGGGACGATTATCACAAGAGCATGGTCACGGCATGTTGGATATATTGTTGCATTGTTATTAATTGGTTAATTGTCATGATATTGTTTGTCATTATGTTTATGCTTGTTTTGAGCTTGCAAGTACATTCAATGTACTGACCTGGCGTGTCATGCCAGATTTCAGGAAAGTCTCGTTGGAAAGGAGAGCTGTCCGAGTCTAGATCGTGTCCACATCGGTGTCCCTGTGCTTTGGAGTTCCACTACGACGTTGTTCCACTGCCGCGTAGTTGTCTTGATCGGGGTCCCTTTATGTTCACTAAATAATGTACATATTGTTCAGCCGCACCGTGTGTGCCGCTTGGCCCCGCTAACTGTTGTAATATAAACACTGATCTGCTAGCATCAATAAAGCGGTTGTTTTCTGTACCAAGTTGTTGTGTGTTGCCAGAAGACAATGGTCTCTGGGCTGGCAATGCATGGTAAACCGGTTGCTCTGAGCCAGGGTGCCACAACGCTTGGTATCAGAGTCGTGCTGACCGTAGGCCACGCTAGACTACGACGAGTTAACCGGACGCTAAATACGAGTTGTAGTTGAATGCCGATAGCATTTGTAGCTGGTTGTTACATTGCATGCACTAATTTTATTTTTATACTAACCTGCTAATGGTTGTGAGTGTAGATGGCTCCGGTGCTGTATCCATGCCAGTTGCAGTTGATGCTGTACATGTCGCCGCATCTCCTTCGTAACGTGTGGCGTCGGTTGTACCCCCACGGTGACGACCCAGCCTATCGTGTGTACCGGGAGCATCTAGCTGACTCAGTGTATGAGTATCACGCCGTGGTTACTCTACGCACCAGTTCCGATTCCAGCACTTACACTCGTACCTCTCGGAGCGGTTACGCTTCTACCGCTTCTCAGGCCGTCCAATTTGCTGCATTCGAGGTACTTGTTGAGTACCACTACAAAGAGGTCTGAATGCAGAACCACCCAGGTTTCTACTACTATCCTTCTCTACACTATAATGGTCGTGTCCGTTTCCCTATCATTGATCCGGAGTCTGATAGTGTTGCTAGCCACCTTTCTCGCTATATCACTGCTAGCTATCTTATGATCTACGAGCTGGCTCGAGAGCTGAGTCGTGCCCATACTGCTTTAGCCTCTGCTAGATCAGTCACTACTCCAACATCTGTAGGATTTACTCCCTATATTCCTGCCAGTTCTAGTTCCCCTATTTCCCCGGTTACTCCTCCGAGTAGCTCGGGCACCGCGACAGTGTGTCCACTTACAGCTCCTGCTGAGTGGGTTTCACTTCTCGCCACTCCTGTAGCCCTGATGATTCACCCTCCACCTGCCCCAGAGGGAGAGCCCTCAAGGCAGCGTTGTCGTGTCACCTTTAACCCGGAGGTCTCAGTTAACCCCGTCAGTTCAGGATCCGAGTCCGCTTCAGGAGAGGACCCCGCAGCACCAGCAGAGTAGTAGAGCTTCCGAGTATTCGCAGTCGTCAGGATGGAGTATGGATGTTGTCATACGAGTCATGATGTTTCGTTTCATGTATGAGAGTAGTGGAACCTGGCATGTTGTTATCTTTCATGTATGAGTCTATGTATAATTATGTTGGAACTTTATTTTATTCGCCGTATTTTCATCACCATTTCAGTCTTTCCTCGGGCTTTTTGTTGCTGGCTTCTCCCCAGTTTATTTTGAATGCTTCTCATCTCGGTTGCGTTGCCTTGGGAAAAATCATAATAGGATGACGTGGGGAGGTTGCAGTAGCAACGTTCGCGAGGGTTCTCCTGTTTGTTGTTCCGCATGACAGGCAGGACAATCACCCGAGCCATACGTTCCACCACCGCCTCCACCGCCAAATCCGCCCTCCACCAAACAAATTCTGCATATGTTTGAGGAAAGATGGAATAATGATCTGATTGAAATATTAAGAAGTTTACAAGCTGTGGTTGGACAGAATGGGAATCAGCCCGATCATCACTCCAAGCTATCAGATTTTCAAAGAACCAAGCCTCGCAGTTTTAGTCAGGCCATTGATCCCTTGGATGCAGATGATTGGTTGAGAACTATGAAGAAGAAGCTTGAGGTTGCTCGTACTGAAGAAGGAGATACGGTTCCATTCGTAACACATTATCTTGAAGGCGCTACTGCCATATGGTGGGAAAATGAAAGAGCCATGTGGTCTGCTGATGAAGAAATTACCTGGTCAAGATTCAAGGAACGATTCCAGAAATATCATATCCCTGCGGGAATTATGAAGATAGCGTGAATTTCTCGCGCCCCTCCAAGGAAGTCAGTCTGTGGGAGAATACTTGCAGAAATTCAATCATCTGTCACGTTACTCTCTATATGACGTGGCCACTGAGGAAAGAAAGGTTGACAGATTTCTTGGTAGATTAAACCCGCAACTCCGGTGTACTCTCAGTATGTTCGATTTCCCAGACTTCCAAACTCTGGTGAACAAGGCTTTCATTGCTGAAAGGGAGCACAAGCTTGTATCGGATAATAAGTCTGCCAACAGCGATCACAAGCGCTAGTTTGAACCAAGGAAGGAAATACAACCAGTGCAGAAGGCTCGTACCTGGCAACATACTCAGGTAGAATACAAGCCCAATTGGCAACAAAATGTTAATAAAGACCACCACCCAAGACAAGAATGTCGTACCCAACCCAATGCAAGAGGAGCGTCTGCGCAGCAATTCTTGTTACAGTTGTGGGCAAACCGGACATTATGCCAAACAGTGTCCCAAGATCAACCGGACGAATGCTATATTCAGGCCACAAGTAAATTGTATGGAGGCATGCCCGAACCAGCACAACATCACGGGATACGTTCATCACATCTCCGCCGATGAAACCCAAGAGCACCCCGAAGTCATCATTGGTATGTTCTCTATTAATAACATACCTGCAGTGATTTTATTTGACTCTGGGGCTTCCCACTCTTTTATTTCTTGGAGTTTTGTTGCCCAAAACAAATTTCCTTGTTCGCTTTTGGGCAAGAATATGCTGGTACAGACCCCGGGATCCCTAATCAGAAGCAATCTAGTCTGCCGCAATCTGGAAGTCAATATCAAAGGAGTCTGTTTTCCAACTTCTTTGATACTTATTGAGTATGATAAGTTGGATGTTATCTTGGGTATGAATTGGCTGACTCAGTATCAAGTGTGCATAAATTGTGCGACCCGAGAAGTCACTTTGACCAGCCAAGAAGGGCAGACTACAAAATTTTATGCTCGCAGAAGCATACCATCAAAGGAAATGGTTTTCACAGCAGTGGCTGAATTGGAAGTAATTCCGGTGGTCAGCGAGTTTCCTGATGTATTTCCAGAAGAACTGTCAGGCATGCCACCTGATCGAGAGCTTGAGTTTGCAATAGATCTTGTGCCCGGGACCAGACCAATACACAAGAAGTATTACCGAATGCCTTCATCAGAATTAGTGGAGCTAAAGAAACAACTTGATGAAATGCTCCAAAAAGGATATATCCGTCCCAGCTCATCACCGTGGGGATCACCTGCTATGTTTGTGGACAAGAAAGACGGCAGCCTCCGCGTGTGTGTGGATTACCGTCAACTGAATGATGTCACAATCAAAAACAAATATCCACTGCCAAGGATTGATGACATGTTTGATCAGTTCAGTGGGGCCAAGGTATTCTCCAAGATTGATTTACGGACTAGATACTATCAGCTCAAGATTAAAAAGGAGGATATTCCTAAGACCGCATTCACCACTCGATATAGTCTTTATGAATATACAGTTATGTCTTTTGGTCTCACCAATGCCCCTGCCTTCTTCATGCACATGATGAATAAGGTATTCATGGACTTCCTCGATAAGTTTGTGGTAGTATTCATCGTTGATATACTTATTTACTCAAGAAGTGAAGAAGAGCATAAAGAACACCTCCGAGCAGTGTTACAACGACTCCACGAACATCGGTTATATGCCAAATTCAGTAAATGTGAGTTCTGGCTCAAGCAAGTTGGATTCCTTGGACATGTGCTATCCGCCGAAGGTATAGCCGTGGACCCAAGCAAATTAAGGAATGTACTTGATTGGTTGCCACCCACAGTCGTATCTCAGATCCGGAGTTTTCTTGGGTTAGCCAGATATTACCGTCATTTTATTGAAGGTTTCTCCAGGATTGCTAAACCCATGACAGAGCTGCTCAAAAAGGATAAGATGTTTGAATGGACTAAGGATTGTGAGAAAAAGTTTCACTGAGTTAAAGAAATGGCTGACAACTGCACCAGTATTAACTCTTCTAGATATCTACCGCAGTTTTGATGTGTATTGCGACGCTTCCAGGCAAGGACTTGGATGCGTACTTATGCAAGATGGCAAGGTAGTAGCTTATGCCTCACGACAACTACGACCCCATGAGGGAAATTACCCTACTCATGATTTGGAATTGGCCGCGGTGGTTCATGCTTTAAAAATTTGGAGACACTATCTCATTGGGAAGAGGTGCCAAATTTTTACCGATCACAAAAGCCTCAAGTATATATTTACCCAGCCAGATTTAAATCTCCGTCAGCGAAGATGGCTTGAGTTAGTCAAGGATTATGATCTTGGAATAAATTACCACCCGGGTAAGGCCAACGTGGTTGCCGATGCGCTCAGTCGAAAGCCCGTTAGTTTAAATGCGACATTGGAATCTTTGCCTCTTGAACTTAAAGAAGAGATTGCTCAACTCAACCTGGTCATAGTTGAGACTGGCCTTGCTAGTATTTTGGAAGTTACCCCCACCCTTGAGGAAGAGATCCGCAAGGCCCAGCCAGATGACACAGATCTACAGAAACGTGCCAAGCATATGGTAGCAGGTCAGACTTCCGATTTCTCGAAGGATCAGTTCGGTACCCTCCGATTCCGGGGAAGGATTTGTGTACCCAATCAAGGAAATTTAAGGCAGAAGATCCTGTCAGAAGCCCACGAATCCTCGTATTCAATTCACGCCGGAGGTACGAAAATGTATGAAGACCTTCGACAAATATTCTGGTGGGATGGAATGAAGAAAGACATTGCCTATTTCATGGCCTGTTGCGACATATGCAACAAAGTGAAGGCAGAACATCAGAAGCCAGCTGGACTTCTCCAACCGCTGCCAGTGTCACAATGGAAATGGGATGATGTTTGTATGGATTTCATCACAGGACTACCTAAGACCCGACAGGGCAATGATGCAATCTGGGTCATAGTGGATACATTAACCAAGGTAGCCCACTTTATCCCGATCAGAACCACATGTCGAGCAGATGAGCTTGTGTATGTATCTAGAATAGTCAGTCTGCATGGAGTCCCCCGAACCATCACTTCTGACCGAGGTTCACTTTTTACCTCTGCTTTTTGGTCACGTCTCCATCAAGCCTTGGGGACAAAATTGAAAAACAGTACCTCTTATCATCCTCAAACTGATGGATAGACAGAGCGGGTAAATCAAATACTCGAATATATGCTGCGAGCCTGTGCTTTGGCCCAAGGCCCAAAATGGGAAGACTGTTTGTCGTATGCCGAGTTCTCTTATAACAATAGCTTCCAGACCAGTCTAAAGATGTCACCGTATGAAGCCTTGTATGGCCATAAGTGCCGCACTCTGTTAAATTGGTCTCAAACCGGAGATAGCCATATTTTCGGAACAGATCTCATGCTGGAAGCCGAGAAGCAAGTCAAGGAAATCAGAGACAAATTGCAGTTGGCCAAATCTCGACAGAAGAGTTATTATGATGCAAAGCACCGACAGATTAGTTTTGAACCCGGAGAGCATGTATACCTTCGAATCACGCCTATGAAAGGGGTCAAGAGATTTCAGACTCGTGGAAAATTGGCACCCAGATTTATTGGTCCCTTTCCTGTTATGACACGAATGGGAACTGTTGCATATCAGTTGGAGTAACCCCCGGAATTGTCGGACGTGCACAACGTGTTCCATGTTTCACAATTACGGTGATGCATATCGCCGCCTGAGAAAAAGACTGATTTGACAGAAATAGAGCTGGCAAAGGATTTAACCTACGAAGAGAGGCCAGTCAATATTTTGGATCAGATGGAAAGAGTCACTCGCAGTAAAGCACAGAAGTTTTACAAAGTCCAATGGAAGCATCACACGGAGTCAGAATCAACCTGGGAATTAGAAGAATTTCTAAGGGCACATTATCCAGAATGGTTTTCCCAAGCAACCGAATCTCGAGGACGAGATTCATTCTAAGTGGTGGAGGTTTGTGACAGCCTGGTTTTTGCCCTCTCTTTGCCTGGTTTTCAGTTGATTTGGATTTGAGTTTGGAGTTTTTGAATCATTTCTTTTGGACTTAACCACTTGGGTACCCCTTGACTTTCACCCAAGTGCTTCAACTCCTTCTCAAACCATCACTCCTTCTCTGGTTCATCTCAAAATATCACTTGGAATATTTCTCTTAAATGAAAAATATTCATTTTGCCCTCCTAAACCCTAGCTAGCCCTTTGTGCTCCAAAGAAACCCTAATTTTTCTTGCCCCTAAAATCCTGAGAAAAATCCCAATTATTCTTTGAATCCTAGGGCACCTTTCCGAGGAAAAATATTTCATCACTTTTTGGAATATTTTGGCCACAAAAAATATTTTTATTTCTGGATAGAAATGGTAGTTTCTACAACAACTACCATTTTACCAGCTCCTTTGTAGCTAGTTTTTCTTGTGCATCTTCACCTTAGTAAGTGTTGGCTAGCCTCCAAAGCCCAGCCCTCAACTCCGAGTGGTTTGTCCACAGTAAACCTCCAAAGTTAGTGTCCAGAAACTTACTTGGAGTACAAATTCATTTCTACTGCACCTGGAACCCAACCCAATCGCGGTAGCACTCACAACTACCACGGACTACACGCCAGACATGAAGTTTGCGATTAGGTTGGCTTGATGTCATAGTTCACGCAGTGACCGCGTTCGTCCAGGCATGCTGGTAAGCTAAACACGCGCTTTGAGTGCCGCCGAGCGCCCTGTTGCGCGCGTGCTCGCTGCCCAGCCTGCCTGAGCGTGCCAAATCGCGCCACCATCTCCGTCTCCACTCACTTAACTCCTCCATGGCACTCACCGACGCCGGAGCTCGCCACAGCAAGCATGGGCATGGTCCGGCCAATGCCACAGTGCGCGGCGCACTGTGCTCATCGTCTTCCCCTCGCCCCTGTGCTCGTCCGCGCTCGCCAATAGTTCCCGCATGAGCTCCATCCTCTTCCCCCTCTCTCCCTGACGTCATTCGTCACCGGGCACCATGGACAGGTGTCCTCCAGCGGAGCCCGAACCCCCCTTGCCGCTCGCCTATAAATACGGCCACCCCTAGCCTCCTCGAGCACCCACATCCACTCTCACACACCCCACAAGCTAGTAGGCAGCCGTAGCCCGGCCGGGAAGGCCGCGGGCTGCCGTCCCCGAGCTTGAGCTCGCCGGCGATACCCTCGGGTCGTCCCTGCAGCTCCAGCCCCTCCCAGGCTAGGGCAACCCTGCCAGGGCCTCCGCCACTCTCAGGTGGAGCCATTCCACCCTGTTGGAGCCCCTGGAGCCGCCCCTAGCCGCCATCGTCTTCATCTCTGGCGACCACTGCCCTCTGCCTCCATTGGAGAGGCTATTTCCGACGCCGTTCGAGCACCCCTAGCCACGCTACGGGTACGGGCAGGTGCACCTTCATCTCCTCTATCGATTCCCCCCTCTCGTTTTAGCCCAAGAGCCCTTGCCGCCGGCGTGCACTCCGGTGAAGCTCCACCGCTCCTTGTTTTCCTCTTCCCCTCCTCCTCACCTGACTAGCGGGGCCCGCTAGTCAGCCACTCTATACGCGCGTGAAGTGGTACGAGTGGTGGCGCCCTGGGATGTTTACGCCTTCGACGTCACCCCCCCCGAGTCTGTTTTATTTTAATTCAAATTTCATTTAAATCCAGAGAACTTCAAACAACCACAATTTTTTTAAGTCCAAATGCAATGATTCTTTTTGCATTGTGCTCTTTGTCCAAAAATCTAGCAGCTCACCAAAGATGGAATTTTTCCCTGCTGTCGAGATTTTCTGGTGAATTTCAGAGGGTTTCTTGATGTTTTATTTTTGTGTTTTGATTTATTTTCAGAAGAGCAGGCTTGTCTTGAGGATCACCAGGAGGCTTGTGAACCTCATCTGCACTAAGGCAAGCCACACCAACATTTTCATAATGCCACTTCAATATTTGTGATTTTCCTACTTGAACTAATGATTATTCATGCATTTAAATTATTAATATGTTAATTATATTCTATTAAATGCATGTTATATTAAATATGCTTGATTTACAAAAAGTTTGAAGTGAATCTAGTTGATAAGCTAACAAGGATTTAGTTATGAGTAATGAGAAGATAATATGGTTATGGAGATAAATAATTAGTGAGATTATTTTTGCATGATTAAAAATGATAAATTTGCTAGAAAAGATTCTGGTTAAAGTGAGGTTTGATCTTAACCAGAGGAGTGTCATGAGTTGTTGATTGCTCAGCCAGAGCGTAGTTGACTCAGTTATTTTCGTTGATATGTGATGCATTTGTTGGTGATGCATGTCATGGCATTATGACGCCAGTTACTTTCACTTTAAGTTGAACCTGATAATAACTCAACTTGAATATGTTATTGATCGGGTCATGGTGCCGCTGAATCGAGTCTTTCCTAGTGCAACCACATTTGCCGGTATGGGACGGCCTTAATTCATTTCATTGTCGTGCCTCTGGTCGGTGCCTCCATCTAGGGAAAGTTATGGGCGTGATGTACCCTGGCCCGGTAAGCAAGCATAACCTTGTGAGCACGTTGTTAAGTTTTTGGTACCGGGTCCCAGAGTGGATCATGGCTAGGACGGTGGTTGTTGTGTCTTGAGGTAGACACGGGGCCACCCAGGACTAGCCCGATGGGGATTGAGTCGGAGTGGCCAGGAGAGTGTCATGGCAATGGAGTGGTTTCGTCGGAATGTCGTTGGTCCACCCGAATGGGAGTGCGAGGCCATGGGTTCCGTGGTGTGGGTCCAGTGCGCTACCTCTGCAGAGTGTATAAATCTATCGATAGCCGAGTCCACAGTTAAGGACACGCTCAAAAGTAGGTCACACCATGTGTTAACATTTAATGAATTTGCACACTAAGTATGAAGTTTGCACTGTGGTGGTGGCGGAAAGGCTATCGTGTTGAGTTGAACCAGATGTGGTCCTGGTTGTGATTGCCATAAGGATCACGGGCCATTTATTGGTCGTGGTTTTGATTGCTGTAAGGATCACGGGCCATTTATTGGTCGTGGTTGTGATTGCCGTAAGGATCACGGGCCATTTACTGGTCGTGGTTGTGATCGCCGTGAGGATCACGAGATTGCCTTTGGGTTTGACACGGTTGTGATCCCGAAATGATCACGTTCGGTAAGCTAGTCCGAGGGACGATTATCACAAGAGCATGGTGACAGCATGTTGGATATATTGTTGCATTGTTATTAATTGGTTAATTGTCATGATATTGTTTGTCATTATGTTTATGCTTGTTGTGAGCTTGCAAGTACATTCAATGTACTGACTTGGCATGTCATGCCAAATTTCAGGAAAGTCTCGTTGGAAAGGAGAGCTGTCCGAGTCTAGATCGTGTCCACATCGGTGTCCCTGTGCTTTGGAGTTCCGCTACAACGTTGTTCCGCTGCCGCGTAGTTGTCTTGATCGAGGCCCCTTTATGTTCACTAAATAATGTACATATTGTTCAGCCGCACCGTGTGTGCCGCTTGGCCTCGCTAACTGTTGTAATATAAACTCTGATCCGCTAGCATCAATAAAGTGGTTGTTTTCTATACCAAGTTGTTGTGTGTTGCCTGAAGACAATGGTCTCTGGGCTGGCGATGCATGGTAAATCGGTTGCTCTGAGCCGGGGTGCCACAAGAAAGAAGGAGTAGATATTATCGTTATGAACGAAGACATCCCGGAGAAGCAAGGATTCAGATAGGAAGGACAAGTCATCAAGGAGCTACACAAAACAAAGACATCAAGCTCATGTTGGTGAATGGGTATCCGGCTCCGACTCCGACAATCACTCCGACTCCGAATATACTCGAGATGAAGGTGTTGCCGGTCTAGCACTTGTGTCAACCAACTCCTATGACAGATTTGACTCACCAAATGAAGGAATTGGAAGATGCTTCATGGCTAAAGGCCCAAAGGTATCACACCCCGAGTATGTTGATTTCAATAGTGATGAAGATGACTTGTGATAACCCACAAGTATAGGGGATCGCAACAGCTTTCGAGGGTAGAGTATTCAACCCAAATTTCTTGATTCGACACAAGGGGAGCCAAAGAATATTCTTGAGTATTAGCAGTTGAGTTGTCAATTCAACCACACCTAGATAACTTAGTATCTGCAGCAAAGTGTTTAGTAGCAAAAGTGGTATGATAATAATAGTAGCGGTAGCAAACGTAAAGATAAATGTTTTGGGTTTTTGTACTAGTTGTAACAGTAGCAACGGAAAAGTAAATGAGCGAAGAACAATATGTGAAAAGCTCGTAGGCAATGGATCAGTGATGGATAATTATGCCGGATGCGATTCCTCATGCAATAGTTATAACATAGGGTGATATAGAACTAGCTCCAGTTCATCAATGTAATGTAGGCATGTATTCCGTAAATAGTCATACGTGCTTATGGAAAAGAACTTGCATGACATCTTTTGTCCTACCCTCCCGTTTACAGTGGGGTCCTTACGGAAACTAAGTGATATTAAGGCCTCCTTTTAATAGAGAACCGGACCAAAGCATTAACAAATAGTGAATACATGGACTCCTCAAACTATGGTCATCACCGAGAAGTATCCCGATTATTATCACTTCGGGGTTGTCGGATCATAACACATAATAGGTGACTATAGACTTGCAAGATAGGATCAAGAACACACATATATTCATGAAAACATAATAGGTTCAGATCTGAAATTATGCCACTCGGGCCCTAGTGACAAGCATTAAGCATAGCAAAGTCATAGCAACATCAATCTCAGAACATAGTGGATACTAGGGATCAAACCCTAACAAAACTAACTTGATTACATGGTAAATCTCATCCAACCCATCACCGTCCAGCAAGCCTACGATTGAATTACTCACGCACGGCGGTGAGCATCATGAAATTGGTGATGGAGGATGGTTGATGATGACGACGGCGACGAATCCCCCTCTCCAGAGCCCCGAACGGACTCCAGATCAGCCCTCGCGAGAGAGATTAGGGCTTGGCGGCGGCTCCGTGTCGTGAAACGCGATGAAACTATTTCCTTGATTTTTTTCTCCCCGGGACGGTATATATGGAGTTGGAGTTGAGGTCGGGAGGTGTCCAGGGGGCCCATGAGATAGGAGGGCGTGCCCTAGGGGGGCCTATCTCGTGGACAGCCTGTGGGCCCCCTGGCCTTCATTCTTTCACCAAAAATTCTTATTAATTCTGAAAAGTGCCTCCGTGGATTTCCAGGACATTCCGAGAACTTTTCTTTTCTACACATAAAACAACATCATGGCAGTTCTACTGAAAACGGCGTCAGTCCGGGTTAGTTTCATTCAAATCATGCAAGTTAGAGTCCAAAACAAGGGCAAAAGTGTTTGGACAAGTAGATACGTTGGAGACGTATCAACTCCCCCAAGCTTAAACCTTTGCTTGTCCTCAAGCAATTCAGTTGATAAACTGAAAGCGATAAAGAAAAACTTTTACAAACTCTGTTTGCTCTTGTTGTTGTAACATGAAAAGCCAGCATTCAAGTTTCAGCAAATATTATGAACTAACCATACTAACAATAACACATAGGTCTCACAGTTACTCATATCAATAACATAATCAGCTAACAAGCTATAATAATAAAAATCGGATGACAACACTTTCTCAAAATAATCATAACATGATATAACAAAATGGTATCTCGCTAGCCCTTTCTGAGACCGCAAAAAATAAATGCAGAGCACCTTTAAATATCAAGGACTGACTAAACATTGTAATTCATGGTAAAAGAGATCCAGTCAAGTCATACCCAATATAAATCAATAATAATGAATGCAAACGACAGTGTGCTCTCTAGCGGGTGCTTTTAATAAGAAGGATGATGACTCAACATAAAAGTAAATAGACATGCCCTTCGCAGAGGGAAGCAGGGATTTGTAGAGGTGCCAGAGCTCGATTTTAAAATAGAGGTTGAATAACATTTTGAGCGGCATACTTTTGCTGTCAACGCAACAACTATGAGATGGAAGTATCTTCCATACTACATGCATTATAGGCAGTTCCCAAACAGAATGGTAAAGGTTTATACTCCCCCAACCACCAACAAGCATCAATCCATGGCTTGCTCGAAACAACGAGTGCCTCCAACATACAACGGCCCTGGGGGAGTTTTGTTTAATTATTTTGATTTGCTTTGATCTTTTTGGATCATGGGACTGGGCATCCCGGTTACCGGCCCTTCTCGTGAATGAGGAGCGGAGTCCACTCCTCGTGAGAATAACCCACCTACCATGGAAGATATAGGCAGCCCTAGTTGAAACATGAGCTGCTCGAGCATACAAAATAGAATTTCATTTGAAGGTTTGGAGTTTGGCACATACAAATTTACTTGGAACGGCAGGTAAATACCGCATATAGGAAGGTACAGTGGACTCATATGGAACAACTTTGGGGTTTAAGGAGTTTGGATGCACAAGCAGTATTCCCGCTTAGTACAGGTGAAGGCTAGCAAAAGACTGGGGAGCAACCAACTGAGAGAGCGACAACAGTCATAAACATGCATTAAAATTAATTTACACCGAGTACAAGCATGAGTAGGATATAATCTACCATGAACATAAACATCGTGAAGGCTATGTTGATTTCATTCAACTATATGCGTGAACATGTGCCAAGTCTAGTCACTCAATTCATTTAAAGGAGGATACCATCCCATCATACCACATCATAATCATTCTAATAGCATGTTGGCACGCAAGGTAAACCATTATAACTCATAGCTAATCAAGCATGGCACAAGCAACTATAATCTCTAAATGTCATTGCAAATATGTTTACTTCATAATAGCTGACTCAGGAATGATGGATCATCATATTTACAAAAACAAGAGAGGTCGAGTTCATACCAGCTTTTCTCATCCCAATAAGTCCTTCATATATCGTCATTATTGCCTTTCACTTGCACAACCGAATGATGTGTATAATAATAAGAGTGCACGCACATTAGACTAAGCTGGAATCTGCAAGCATTCAACTCAAGAGAGAAGACAAGTAATATGGGCTCTAAGTTAAATAAACAATCGTGCAAATAAGAGCCACTAAGCATTTTCAACATAGTCTTCTCGACCCCCAAAAGAAAGAAAAGAAAATAAAACTATTTACAAGGGAAAGCTCCCAACAAGTAAAAGAAGAACGAGAAATATTTTGGGTTTTTTCATTTTAATTTCTACTACAAGAAAGGAAATTAAACTAACTAATTTTTTTGGTTTTTCTTAAGGTTTAACAAACACACAAGAAGAAAGCTAGAAAAATAAATTTAAACTAACATGGATAATACAATGAAAGAGTATGAGCACCGACGACTAGTGTGTGAACATGAATGTAAAGTCGGTGAGAAATACGTACTCCCCCAAGCTTAGGCTTTTGGCCTAAGTTGGTCTAATACCAAGGACCACCGCTACTCTCCCTGGTGTAGTGGGAGGTGTAATCAGGATACCACTGGCTGATCATCTCCGGATCCCACTGGACAGATGATACACGATAAGGGTCCAATTCAGGTTCCGGCTCAGGTTCAGGTTCCGGAGTAAAAGCTTGGGCTAGATGGTTGTTCACCGCTTCCGGCGTAACAAGGTGATTTTCTGCAAGCAAGTCAAATAGCAGAGGTGCAGGCAAAATAATAAACTCAAAGTGTTTCTTATTGAATCTAAGTCTGTAAAAGAGCATCTTCTCTTCATTGTCAACAATAAACTTGTGTGCTACCATGCTCTTGTAATCTAAAATGTGAGGAGGTAATTTTGTCTCCTCCTCCTCAAGGTGCCTAATGGGTATCTGAAAATGTTCGGCAAGACATGCAGCATAGATACCTCCAAATATGGGGCCTTTCGTACGATTCAGGGCTAGCCGTTTAGCAACGACGGCACCCATACTAAAAGTATTATCTCCCAGCAAAGCATGTTGAAGAATAATAATATCTGGAACGCTCAAGTTTCCACTATTCCCACGACCAATCCAGCATCTACTAGCAAATATGGCAAAGTAGCGTAAAATAGGAAAGTGTATGCTAGATACTTTTGCCTCAGAGCCTTTCTTTGGCTCTTCTACAGCAATAGTTTTAACGAAACCATCCACATCTTCACGATGGGGTTCCTCTAATTCTCCATCATAAGGTATCCTACACACCGTGCAAAAATCACGTAAAGACATTTCTCTGAATTCATCATATAAATGAAATGATACTGCAGGCGGTGACTTCTTAGGATAATAATAAAAAATTTGCACGAAAGTATTGGTAAGTAAGAGATACTGATCGATTCGGTCCTTCATGAAACCGGTGAGGCCTGCAGTCCCAATTAAAGCATAAAAGTCTTCATGAATTCTGGCTTCTTTCAAGAAATCCTCACACGGCCATTCACATGACCGTACTTCCGCTAAGCGAGGAAGATTATACTTGGGTTTTTCCTTCTCTTTGTCTTGTTTTTCCTTAGAGCTTTGGCTAGAAGAGCCTTCAAAGAACCTCCTTAACATTTTCTGAAAATTTCTGAAATTTTATTAACTTCAAAATAAAAGTGAATAAAACTAAACAAGATTGATAGCAACTACTCCTACAAGTTCCTAGAGCCTATATCATGCATTGGAATTGCTTGGGACCTCAAAAATTTAACATGCAAGCTCAAGAACATGGTCACCTATGCAGCAAAAATTTGCAATGAATAAAGCAGTAGAACAAAAACTATTTGGACCAATGGAGGAGTCACATACCAAGCAACAATCTCCCAAAGCAGTTTTGCGAATGGAGCTTTGAGCTAAGAGATCAAAAATCGCAGCAAAACCAGCTAGAACTCAGGCTTGAGCTGGATGGGGACTTTTTTGGGTAGAAGATGAAGTGTGTGGGTGCTGGCATAAGTGGAGGGGGCCACTAGGGGCCCACGAGACAGGGGGCGCGCCCTATAGGGCGGCGCGCCCTCCTCTCTTGTGGCCTGGTGCTTGCCCCTTTTGCAGTGTTTTCAGTGCCTAAAATCCTCAAATATTCCAGAAAAAATCATACTAAATTTGCAGGGCATTTGGAGCACTTTTATTTTCGGACTATTTTTAATGCACGGATAATTCAGAAAATAGACGGATAATACCATTTTTGCTTTATTTATTCTAAATAATAGAAAGCAAAAAGAGGGTACAGAAGGTTGTGCCTTCTAGTTTCATCCATCTTGCGATCATCAAAATGAACCCACTAACAAGGTTGATCAAGTCTTGTTAACAAACTCATTCCGAATAACATGGAATTGGAGAAATTTTGAATAACACTAAGTTACCTCAACGGGGATATGAAAATCCCCAACAATAAGAATATCATACTTTTTCTTGACAGTAGGGAGAGGAAATTCAAAACCTCCAAAAATGATAGTTGGAACTTTTTCAATAGAATTGATGCTATGAACTTGAGATTGTTTCCTCGGAAAGTGTACCGTATGCTCATTACCATTAACATGAAAAGTGGCATTGCCTTTGTTGCAATCAATAACAGCCCCTGCAGTATTAAGAAAAGGTCTACCAAGGATAATAGACATACTATCATCCTCGGGAATATTAAGAATAACAAAGTCCGTTAAGATGGTGACATTTGCAACCACAACAGGCACATCCTCACAAATACCGACAGGTATAGCAGTTGATTTATCAGCCATTTGCAAAGATATTTCAGTAGGTGTCAACTTATTCAATTCAAGTCTACGAGAGAGGCATAACACTAACACCAGCTCCAAGATCACATAAAGCAGTTCTAACATAGTTTCTTTTAATAGAGCATGGTATAGTTGGTACACCCGGATCTCCAAGTTTATTTGGTATTCCACCTTTAAAAGTGTAATTAGCAAGCATGGTGGAAATTTCAGCTTTCGGTATCTTTCTTTTATTAGTGATGATATCCTTCATATACTTAGCATAAGGATTTACTTTAAGCATATCAGTTAAGCGCATACGTAAGAAAATAGGTCTAATCATTTCAGCAAAGTGCTCAAAATCCTCATCATCCTTTGACTTGGATGGTTTGGGAGGAAAGGGCATGGGTTTCTGAACCCATGGTTCTCTTTCTTTACCGTGCTTCCTAGCAACAAAATCTCTCTTATCATAACGTTGATTCTTTGATTGTGGGTTATCAAGATCAACAGCAGGTTCAATCTCTACATCATTGTCTTTGCTAGGTTGAGCATCAACATGAACTTTATCATTAACATTATCACTAGGTTCATGTTCATCACCTGATTGTGTTTCAGCATTAGAAATAGAAATATCATTGGGATTCTCAGGTGTGTCTTTAGTAGGTTCACTAGAAGCATGCAAAGTTCTATCATTTTTCTTTTTCTTCTTTTTAGAAGAACTAGGTGCCTCTAAATTATTTCTCTGAGAATCTTGCTCGATTCTCTTAGGGTGGCCTTCAGGATACAAAGGTTTCTGAGTCATTCTACCAGTTCTAGTAGCCACTCTAACAGCAAATCATTTAATTCCTCAAGCAAATCATTTTGAGCTTTAAGTACTTGCTCGGCTTGGGTAGCAACCATAGAAGCATATTTGCTAACACGGTGAAGTTCATCTTTAACTCTAGCCAGATTATCACCCACCCGCCCTATCTCGAAAGCATTATTCTTTAACTCTCTACCAACATAAGCATTAAAACTTTCTTGTCTAGCCATAAAGTCATCAAATTCATCTAAGCATGGGCTATGAAATTTAGTAGAGGGTATTTCAACTTTATCATATCTATAGAGAGAATTTACCTTTACTACCTATGTCGGGTTATCAAGACAATGTGGTTCTTCAGGCGGTAAATTAAGACCATGTATTTCTTCAATAGGAGGTAAATTCTTAACATCTTCAGCTTTAATACCTTTTTCTTTCATTGATTTCTTTGCCTCTTGCATATCTTCAAGACTGAGAAATAAAACACCTCTCTTCTTCGGAGTGGGTTTAGGAATAGGCTCAGGAGTTGGCTCAATTGGTTCAGGAATTACTTCAGGAACTGGCTCGGGAAGAGTCAATTATTTTCATTAGTCAACATATTATTCAATAATATTTCAGCTTCGTCGACTGTTCTTTCCCTGAAAACACAACTAGCACAACTATCCAAGTAGTCCTTGGAAGCATCGGTCAGTCCATTATAAAAGATATCAAGTATTTCATTTTTCTTAAGAGGATGATCAGGCAAAGCATTAAGTAACCGGAGAAGCCTCCCCCAAGCTTGTGGGAGACTCTCTTCTTCGATTTACACAAAATTATATATTTCCCGCAAGGCAGCTTGTTTCTTATGAGCACGGAAATATTTAGCAGAGAAGTAATAAATCATATCCTAGGGACTACGCACACAACCAGGAGCAAGAGAATTATACCAAGTCTTAGCATCACCCTTTAATGAGAACGGAAATATCTTAAGGATATATAAATAGCGAGACTTCTCATCATGAGTAAATAGGGTGGCTATATCATTCAACTTGGTAAGATGTGCCACAACAGTTTCAGATTCAAGGCCATAAAAAGGATTAGATTCAACTAAAGTAATAATATCAGGATCAACAGAGAATTCATAATCCTTATCAGTAACACAAATAGGTGAAGTAGCAAAAGCGGGATCGGGTTTCATTCTAGCATTAAGAGACTGCTGCTTCCATTTAGCTAATAATTTCTTAAGATCACTTCTATCACTGCAAGCAAGAATTTCCATAGCAGCTGTTTCATGCATAATATAACCCTTAGGAACAACAGGTAAAACATAATCATTGGGGGGACCTTCATCATCACTATCATCAATAATAGGTTCTTCAATATTTTCATTCCCCCTAAATCTAGCAAGTTGTTCATCTAGAAATTCACCTAATGGCACAGTAGTATCAAGCATAGAAGTAGTTTCATCATTCATAGCAGAAGTGGCATCATCAATAACATGCGACATATCAGAATTCATAGCAGTAGCAGGTTTAGGTGTCGCAAGCTTACTTATAACGGAAGGAGAATCTAGTGCAGAGCTAGATGGTAGTTCCTTACCTCCCCTCGTAGTTGAGGGCAAAATATTGGTTTTAGCGTCTTTCAAGTTCTTCATAGTGATCAATAGATATAAATCCCAAGTGACTCGGAGAATAGAGCTATGCTCCCCGGCAAGGGCGCCAAAAATTAGTCTTGATAACCCACAAGTATAGGGGATCACAACAGCTTTCGAGGGTAGAGCATTCAACCCAAATTTATCGATTCGACACAAGGGGAGCGAAAGAATATTCTTGAGTATTAGCAGTTGAGTTGTCAATTCAACCACACCTGGATAACTTAGTATCTGCAGCAAAGTGTTTAGTAGCAAAAGTGGTATGATAATAATAGTAGCGGTAGCAAACGTAAAGATAAATGTTTTGGGGGTTTTGTAGTAGTTGTAACAGTAGCAACGAAAAAGTAAATGAGCGAAGAACAATATGTGAAAAGCTCATAGGCAATGGATCAGTGATGGATAATTATGCCGGATGCGATTCCTCATGCAATAGTTATAACACAGGGTGATATAGAAATAGCTCCAGTTCATCAATGTAATGTAGGCATGTATTCCGTAAATGGGCATACATTCTTATGGAAAAGAACTTGCATGACATCTTTTGTCCTACCCTCCCGTTTTCAGCGGGGTCCTTACGGAAACTAAGGGATATTAAGGCCTCCTTTTAATAGAGAACCAGACCAAAGCATTAACACATAGTGAATACATGGACTCCTAAAACTACGGTCATCACCGAGAAGTATCCCGATTATTGTCACTTCGGGGTTGTCGGATCATAACACATAATAGGTGACTATAGACTTGCAAGATAGGATCAAGAACACACATATATTCATGAAAACATAATAGGTTAAGATCTGAAATCATGGCACTCGGGCCCTAGTGATAAGCAATAAGCATAGCAAAGTCATAGCAACATCAATCTCAGAACATAGTGGATACTAGGGATCAAACCCTAACAAAACTAACTTGATTACATGGTAAATCTCATCCAACCCATCACCATCCAGCAAGCCTACGATTGAATTACTCACGCACGGCGGTGAGCATCATGAAATTGGTGATGGAGGATGGTTGATGATGACGACGGCGACGAATCCCCCTCTCCGGAGCCCCGAACGGACTCCAGATCAGCCCTCCCGAGAGAGATTAGGGCTTGGCGGAGGCTCTGTGTCGTGAAACGCGTTGAAACTTTTTCCTTGATTATTTTCTCCCCGAGACGGTATATATGGAGTTGGAGTTGAGGTCGGGAGGTGTCCAGGGGGCCTAGGAGATAGGAGGGCATGCCCTAGGGGGGGCGCACCCCCCTGTCTCGTGGACAGCCCGTGGGCCCCCTGGCCTTCATTCTTTCGCCAAAAATTCTTATTAATTCTGAAAAGTGCCTCCGTGGATTTCCAGGACATTCCGAGAACTTTTCTTTTCTACACATAAAACAACATCATGGCAGTTCTGCTGAAAATAGCGTCAGTCCGGGTTAGTTTCATTCAAATCATTCAAGTTAGAGTCCAAAACAAGGGCACAAGTGTTTGGAAAAGTAGATACGTTGGAGACGTATCTACTTGTTAGGTGATGATGATTTACTTGTTGACAACTCTAGTGATGAATACTATGATGAAACGTCAATTAATCATGCTAATCAAGATAAAATGAATGGACAGCAAAGAACACATGGGCGACATGAGGTTAGGGCGGAGGAGCATTGCGCCGCGTGGTAGCCGTCGGTGAGAGCTCTGCGACGGGAAGCGACTGTGAGCTCTCTCCCGAGAGACCCCGCCGGCGATCACCCCGACGCCGGCAACCACTAAAAAGCCACCCGCCAGTGATCACTCCGGCGCCAGCCACCAACGAACCACCCACCGGTGTTAGCTTCCACGTCGGCGGCCACCAACGAGCCCTGCCACCAGCATAACTATCATCGCGGGGACCCAGCTCCGATCTCTAGTGGCCATCCTGCTGCCTACGGCCAGCTTCGACGACCCAGCATCCGTCGCTGCCGATCATCGACACCCACGACCTGTCTAGCAGTTTATCGTCACCAGGTAGGCAAAATGCCAGAGAGGCTAGCAGGTTTGCTCTTTGCCCTAATTTGCTGCGTCTATTGTCACCAAGTCCGCCGCTGCTAGAAATCGTTCCAGCCGCCCGCCGGTGTTCGCTTCGGCGCCGGCGGCCACTACATCTCCCGACACCAGTGCTCCCTCTTTTGATGCATATTACTTCTGTCCCTATAGAGCTGAGCAGTTCTTAGGTCATCGTTCTTCCTGCATACCCACGCTTCTATACCAGCTCTTTCGCACCCTTGGGTAGGCCTGCTTGCTCGCATAGCCGCCGGCCCATTGCTAGTGCTTCTGTGAGTTATGAACGTGTCTGACAAGGTCGACCCTAGAGACGCCATGTGGCCACCGGACGACGAGGGGTCCTACTTCGAGAGTCGTATGCTAGAGCGGTACAACTGCGGTACTGTCTCCGTCATCGCCGGAGCCAGATGTCCTGCCGCCATGCACGCTGCCATTCTGGTTGAAGGTGTGTTCTGCTCGCCGGCCTTTTTTCGCAAAACTGCTTTGCCACTGGTTTGGGGGCCACCCGGTTGGTTTCCGCGTACGGCCATTGACCGTTGGCCATTTCGAATTCGAAGTGGCTCATGTAGGCGTTGCATGGGAGATCATACGTAAAAAAGTATGGATTTGGGGCCCGATGCATGTAGCCATATCCTTGCTCCGCGGGAAGCGTGATAGGTCGGGCTTGAGGCATGCACTATGCACGCCTCTTCCCCCTCGCTACTTGGCCCATATCCTGGCTCGGTACAACGTTCCCCCAATCTCTCGTCCAGTGTGCAAGATCACCTTAGCCTGGATTTTTCACGGCCTTCGGAGGACGGGTCTCCACGGCTTCATGTCACATGCAATAGTCATCATGCTCCTGCCTTAAATCCTTTTCCTTCGCTGGCTGCCATGCATCCCGCCCAACCAGATCGCCTGGCCTGCAGGCACGCTGATGAGATCCTTCTAGCTATCCGGGAAGGCCCTGCTAGCTGTCGCAAAAATCAACTTAATGACACGCCTGTCCTGCGCCATAATTCCTACTTGCATGCCCTGTTGTCACGTCCGGTGCTTGGGAATCAAGCAAGTTCAGCTCACCGTGTCGCCTCCAATGCAATAAAGCGGTCTGCAAAGCCTAAAGATTTGCACCTTAGGTGCTATAGGTGCCTCTCCTATAGCCACCGGCATAAGAATTGCAGAGACCCCATTTGAAGGAAATAAGACCTAGAGGCAATAATAAAGTTATTATTTATTTCCTTATTTCATGATAAATGTTTATTATTCATGCTAGAATTGTATTAACCGGAAACATAATACATGTGTGAATACATAGACAAACATAGTGTCACTAGTATGCCTCTACTTGACTAGCTCGTTAATCAAAGATGGTTAAGTTTCCTAACCATAGACATGAGTTGTCATTTGATTAATAGGATCACATCATTAGGAGAATGATGTGATTGACTTGACCCATTTTGTTAGCTTAGCACTTGATCGTTTAGTATGTTGCTATTGCTTTCTTCATGACTTATACATGTTCCTATAACTATGAGATTATGCAACTCCCGTTTACCGGAGGAACACTTTGTGTGCCACCAAACGTCAGAATGTAACTAGGTGATTATAAAGGTGCTCTACAGGTGTCTCCGAAGGTACTTCTTGGGTTGGCATATTTCGAGATTAGGATTTGTCACTCCGATTATCGGAGAGGTATCTCTGGGCCCACTTAGTAATACACATCACTGTAAGCCTTGCAAGCATTGTAACTAATGAGTTAGTTACAGGATGATGTATTACAGAACGAGTAAAGAGACTTGCCGGTAACGAGATTGAACTAGGTATTGAGATACCGATGATCGAATCTCGGGCAAGTAACATACCGATGACAAAGGGAATAACGTATGTTGTTATGCGGTTTGACCAAAAAAGATCTTCGTAGAATATGTGGGAGCCAATATGAGCATCCAGGTTCCGCTATTGGTTATTGACTGGAGACGTGTCTCGGTCATGTCTACATAGTTCTCGAACCCGTAGGGTCCGCACGCTTAAAGTTCGATGACGGTTATATTATGAGTTTATGTTTTTTGATGTACCGAAGGTAGTCCGGAGTCCCGGATGAGATCAGGGACATGACGAGGAGTCTCAAAATGGTCAAGACGTAAAGATCGATATATTGGACGACTATATTCGGACATCGGAAAGGTTCCGAGTGATTCGGGTATTTTTCGGAGTACCGGAGAGTTACGGGAATTCGCCGGGGAGTATATGGGCCTTATTGGGCCATACGGGAATAGAGGAGAGAGGCCAAAAGGAAGGAGGCCTGCGCCCCCCTCTGCTCTGAATTGGACAAGGGGTGCAGCCCCCTTGTCCTTCTCCCTCTCCTCATCTTTCCTTCTCTCCTACTCCAACAAGGAAAGGAGGAGTCCTACTCCCGGTGGGAGTAGGACCCCCCCCCCCCCCTTGCCGCGCCCTCCTCCTTGGTCGGCCGCCTCCCCCCTTGCTCGTTTATATACGGGGCAAGGGGGCACCCCATAGACACAACAATTGATTCCTTGGATCTCTTAGCCGTGTGCGGTGCCCCTCTCCACCATAGTCCACCTCGATAATATCGTAGCGGTGCTTAGGTGAGGCCCTTCATCGGTAGAACATCATCATCATCACCACGCCATCGTGCTGATGGAACTCTCCCTCAAAGCTCGACTGGATCGGAGTTCGAGGGACATCATCAAGCTGAACGTGTGCTGAACACGGAGGTGCCGTGCGTTCGGTACTTGATCGGTCAGATCGTGAAGACGTACAAATACATCAACCGCGTTGTGCTAACACTTCCGCTTTCGATCTACGAGGGTAAGTGGACAACACTCTCCCCTCTCGTTGCTATGCATCACCATGATCTTGCGTGTGCGTAGGAATTTTTTTGAAATTACTACGTTCTCCAACACCATTGTATGCTGGTCATGCCGCTAGGTGGGTCACATCCTATCCCAATGCGTTTCTAGGCACGGCTCATCGTCTTCGTGCGCTCCCCCCATGCCTCCTTATAATGGATGGCGATGCCTTCCGCTCTACCAAGCCATCCAAACTCAACTGCCTCCTCCGAAACTCTAGCCCTTTTATCCCCTGCGCCTCTCGCCCCCATGGAACCGGTGGTCCGTGGCCGTCCCACCTCCCTCGACGTCCACAACCCGCTGCTCCCAGACCAGAATGCCCTAGTCTGCCTTGTTAACATCTCCCCACCCATGTCTGGCTTCCTTCCCTGGCTCAAGCACCTCTTCTCGGAACGGCTCGGCATCTCCGATGTCTGGTTTGCCGGATGTGCTTCTGGCACCGTGTTCGTCGCCTTCCTTTGGGAGGCGGAACAAGTGGCCGCCATGAGGGCCAGCCCTTTGGAAACTGACACCCGCCGGGTAGATATCCTACCTCACAATGCCGGTGACAACTCCTTCACCTTCTCGTTCCACCACATAATAAACTTGTCCTTAGAAAAGATGCCGCTAGAGCTGTGGGATTGCAGGGGTGTTTCATCAAGCATTGCTGGCTTTGCTAACATGCTTGGCTTGAGCCATGCTTGCCTGCATGGGAATGATTTCTCATGCATCCTCGTCCTTGCCAAAGGATAAGCACTGCAGCACATTCCGCACCACTTAGCTTTCCACTGCATCGACGGCGCCGACATCTACGCCAATGTCATCATCAATGAAGTCTGGGATGTGGCACACATGCTGGGCCTCCCCTCCTCCCCGCCCCTGCCACCCAACACCTACCATCCTGACAACGGCGATCTTGGTCCAAGCCGCGGGATCCGGCGTGGACATGCAAACCCACGCGTATTGCAGGCTATTAATGAGACCATCGCCGACCGCGCCTTCAGAGCCTTCCAACACCCACACTTACCCACTTTTGGTGATATCCTCGCCATGATCAAGCTCTCGGCTAAACCTAGAATCCATAAGGTTGACACTTTCTCCATTCCCACAATCGAGGAAGTGGCCCATGAGGATGAGGGCTAGCTTTGTCTCAAATCTGTCTTGCTAGCCACTAAGGTCAGGCAGCCACATGTCGAGGCCGCCTTTGACGCAGCCACTGTCAACTTCACTTTCTCTGTCAAGTTAAGCAACAGTCGCTCCACTTCTGGCATCGTGGTCGTCGGACCAGCCAGCAAGGATCACAGCCATTTTCTATGCTTTGACCTCAACCTGGGGAAGATTGAGCATCACACATGCCGCTCCATCCTTTTCAAGCTCTGGCCTAAAACCCTTTCCGGAGATTTCTGTTCCCGCACCCTGCCCTTGCTGCCCTCAGTTGTGCAAATACCCAAATTCTTTGATCCCTGATGCTGGGCTGCTTCTCACGCTCTCGGGTGAGAATCAGTTTCCCAGGCTCGACAGGTCACTAGCCCAAATTAGAGCTCAAGCCCATCAAGTTATGATCTCCAGGCCAATCTGCACTAGGCCCATCCAGCCAGTGCCCGGCCCGTTTATTGGCTTGCTGCCAGTGGGCTTTCTCTCACTTGTCGCCTGCACTGACATGAAGCACGGCGCCTGTGCTATCCTTCCACTCGAAGTCGCGACCAGGTTCTGCAACTGCTGAGCTCCATCCCTTCCTCCATCCACCGCCGACCAAGAAAATCAACCACCCACCCTCCAGCTTCTGGATCCACCGGCGGCGGCAACACACGTCGGCCCTGCGGTGCCGGGCACGGCCCAGAGGCCACCGCAGGCGGTCGCCACTCCAGAGGCCGAATCTGAGCCCCCCCGAGTGGCGGATCTGGCTCCGCGCGCCTCTGCCGCCTCTCCCCGCCGGAGCCCTCGCATCCAGCAGCTGTATGACGGGGCACACGTCGATCCGGTCGAGCGCGCCTCCAAGCGCAAGGCCGTTGTCACCCCGTCTAACGGTGAAGGCAGCCACCGTCGCTCGTCGGGATGGAAGATGAGGAGCAAGGCCCTGAAGGCAGCCTCCGTCATCAAGCTGTCACTGCAGGGCACCCCAAGGCCGCTCGCCAGGGGCAAGGCGAAGCTGCTGGCCCGCTGCTGCGACCTCAACTTCGAAGCGGTGGATGCCGACGCATCCGCCTCCCTCTCAGCTGAATTAGGTGGCGCCTTTGGTTCCTCCGAGTCTACCGAGTCTACGCATGACTAGTTCTAGCAGAATATCAATCAGTGATGTGCCTTGTGTCCCGGTGCTTGCTAGGGCCTACCCCAAGGGATGTTTATCTCTACATATGTGTTGCATTGTACTTCGCCATATCTGTGTTTGGCCCTGTCGGGCCCTGTATCTGCATTGTGATGCATGCCACCACTGCATTAGTAGTTGTTGTTTCTCCAACTCTGTAAGATCTTTCGAGCAGATTATCTATCAATCAAGTCATATTTCCTTCTAGAGCCGCCTCCCCAAGCTAGCTGTGCCGACTGGTTCCCCTGTAGTTGTCTGTTCTTTTATTTATGCAGATTGCTAATTGGAACGTTAGGGGACTTGGTGACTCTGACAAATGCTCTTTGGTTAAAGATGCACTCTTTTCTAGCCGATCGAACATTATATGCCTGCAGGAGACTAAATTGCAGGTCGTGGACAACATGAAGGCAGCATCCTTCCTCCCTGCAAGCCACAAATCCTTCATCTACATGCCGGCTTGTGGCACAGCAGGAGGACTACTTGTAGCCTGGGATGACAGCGTGCTTCATGGCTCAGAAATAGCAAAACACCGGTTCAGCATATCAATCAGCTTCCACTCCACAAGCAATAATGACAGTTTTGTTCTCTCCATAGTATATGCCCCGTGTGATGAGGAAGAGAGGGATGATTTCTTTGCGGTTATGACCCAAACAGCCGAACTGGTTACAGGACCATGGATCATCTTAGGTGATTTCAATATGTATAGGTTTGCACATGAGAAATCACAAGGAAGAAGGAACTGGACACTGATGGACAGGTTCAATTCATGGATTAGAGAGCATGCTCTTGATGACATTGGTATCGTTAACAGAAGCTTCACCTGGTCCAATAAGCGAGAGGAGCCAACTCTAATCAAGCTTGATCGAGTACTCATAAATGCAGAATGGAACCTGGGTTTTCTCAACACAACAGCTGATGCTTTACCAGCCACGACCTCAGATCATGTGCTCATTGGTGTCAAGTTTTCGAAGGAAGCTGCCAAAAGTCCTTTTTTCAGGTTTGAAAACCACTGGCTGCACATACCAGAGCTCAGAGACATTATTAGTCACAGCTGGGGGAAAGGAACCAGAACTTTTGCCTCTGTCTCAACCTTGCTCAATTTCAAGTTTAGAAGGTTGAGGGCTGCAATCAGAGCTTGGGAATGCACCAAACCACCAATGCAGAACATCCTAGCTAGCTGCAAGCATGTTGTCCAATACATAGACACAGTGGAGGAAAGAAGACACCTCTCGAGGATGGAGATTGCCCTCAGAAAGCATGCCAATTTGAAGGCTCAGCAGTTGATTCTATGGCAGATTAGCTTCTGGAGGAGAAGAGCAAAGATAAGGGGTTGTACCTTGGGGGACGAGAACACCAGGTTTTTCCATGTGGTGGCCAATTGCCAACACCGCAAGAACAAAATCAAGCTCTTGGTTAAAGATGGCACAGACTTCTATAGGGATCAGGACAAGCTACGAATTGCAACTGATTTCTTCACTCAGATCTTTGGAGAAAACTCACTTTCAATGCCAGTCCTGGACCCCTCCCACCTTTATGAACCAGTTGACCTGTCTGCTTTGGAGGTGCCTTTCACCTGGTCCAAAATTACAACAGCAATCAGAAATGTACCAAACAACAGGAGCCCGGGGCCAGATGGATTCACAAGTGAGTTCTACAAAAGCTTCCTTGGGCTGTTGAAAGAGGATTTGTTGAGGTTCTTCCAGGAGTTTTACGAGCATGGCAGCGAGCTGCTCGGCATCAACACCGCAAACATTGTGCTACTTCCAAAAAAGACGATCCAACGGATATTATGGACTTCAGGCCAATCTCTCTAGTCCACAGTATACCGAAGCTTGCCACCAAGGTGATGACCGTGCGCTTGCAGCGACTGATCCAGAGCCTCATCCACCCTCTCCAGTCCAGCTTTCTCCGAGGGCGTTGCATCATTGAAAACTTTGCGCTGGCAGCCGAGCTAGTACAACAAGCCAGGAAGAGGAAAGTACCAATGATCGTACTTAAGCTTGATTTCCAAAAAGCTTTTGATAGTGTTAGCTGGGAGGCCCTAAAACAAATCCTCGCGGCAAGAGGTTTTGGGGACAGATGGATCAGGTGGGTGGATGCTATTCTGACAACTAGCTCCTCCAGAATTATTGTCAATGGCAACCTGGGCGAACGGATTCTATCCAAATGTGGACTACAGCAGGGAGATGCCTTGTCCCCATACCTTTTCATACTGGTCGCAGATATTCTCCAACAGCTTTGTAAAATGGAGCACCAGGAGGGGAACCTTGTGCACCCCTTGGGAGCAGACGGGCCTTTCCCAATCCTGCAGTACGCGGATGACACGCTGATCTTGTTAAGAGGAGACGCCCAACAAGCGACTGTTATCAAGCGGATTTTGGAAGATTTCAGCAACTTCACTGGTCTAAAGATAAATTATCACAAAAGTACCTTTGTTCCCATTGGTTTAGACCAGCAAACTTCCCAGGGTATCGCTAATGTGCTGACCTGCCAGATTGCAGCCTTCCCTTGCACCTACATGGGGTTACCACTCTCTCTTAACAAGATACAACATGGTTTGTTGATACCTGTGATTCAGAAGGTGGACAAGCTCTTGTCTGGTTGGCTAGCAACCTTCCTGTCCTGGGGAGGGCGTCTCACCTTGATTAATGTTGTTCTGGCAGCGATCCCTAGCTACTACATGGGCTGCTTCTTATGGCCAAGTCAGTCTTTGGAGAGAGTTGATCAAATTTTGAGGGTTTCCTTTGGCAAGGAAAAAATAAGGCCAATGGGGGCCAGTGCCTGGTAGCTTGGGATGTGGTCACGCTGCCAAAAGAGAATGGAGGGCTGGGGGTGCGAAACCTCACAGCACACAACAAAGCCTTGATATGCAAGTTTATGGCAAAAGTACTACAGCACAAAGAAATATCGTGTTACAGTTGGTTTGCACAGACATAATGTGAGAAGGATTTGTCCTGAAACCCTCACAATCGAGACACTGCTATTTGGAAAGCTTTTCGAACCACCATGCAGCTGGTTATGGAAGCCTCCAAATGCAACCTTGGGAGCGTCCAAAGCATTGCATTCTGGTATGATCACTGGCTAGACTGTGGTCGGCTTATGACTGTTTTCCCGACGCTTTTTACTTTCTCTGTCGCCAAGTTTTGCACGGTTGCTTCACAGTACAAAGATGGTCAAGGGATCCTCCAGCTTCATCCAAATTTATCCTTCACGGCCGCACAAGAGTTGGAAGCCCTTGATGACATATTGAGTAATGTGCAGCCCCAAGCTAATGCAGCTGACACCATAATGCCTCTGCTTTCTGACAAGAGTTTGAGCACTGCCTATTTCTACAAGCTACTAGTTTTTCAAGGTAAGCTATACACACCAGCCAGCCTCATCTGGGACAGAGTCATACCACACAAATATCATATCTTCCTGTGGCTTTCTCTCCGTGATAGACATAACACCAAAGATAATATGGTAAGGAAGCATTGGGATAAAATTGTCTCGCACAACGGCTGCGATCTTTGCCTAGCAGCGGAGACAATGAGCCATATTTTGCTGAGATGCAAACTTGCACAACCGTTATGGTCAAAGTTAGGCTTGCAAGAGTTGGCCACATCCACTACAGAATTTGAATCCTTTTTATGTTCGGACCAACCAAGGGCAATGCATGGCAAGTTGTGGCATATCCTTTTCTCGGCGTGTGCAGTCACCCTTTGGGACGCCAGGAACGCTCTAGTCTTTGAGGGATCCTTTTGGCAGGAGCGACAAGTATACACTCGACTCACCGAGCTGATCCAGTTATGGAGCCTGCGTGCCCCACAGCTTTTTAGGCAGAATATGTTGGTCTGGGCAAACGCTTTTACTCCCAGTTAATTCCTTTTTCCTCTACCCTGAATTCTGTACCCGAAAAGGTTTGGTGACGGCCTGCTGTACTCTGTTGTGCGGCGTTAACATCACCTTCATGTAAATGACTTTGGTCATCCGGGTTTTTTTCAGCCCGTTTTGAATGCATAAGGTAGAAAATGCTCTACCTTTTAAGTTAAAAAAAAGATAAAACGAATGACAATGATAAGGAGAAGATTGAGCGCCTAACTAAAGAACTAAACACTCTTAAGTTAGCTCATGAAACTATCTTGGAAGATCATCGAGAACTTTTAAAGACTCATGAGAAGTTACGCTTTGAAAAGCTCAACCTTGAGCAAGAGCATGAGTTTTTAAAGGCAATCAATGATGATATTCGCAAGAAAAGTTCTTCTTACATTGCCAAGCATTTACTCTTACCTACTTACATGCCACAAGTCAAGTCTAGTAACAAGAATAAGAAAGATTCTTCTTCTAGTAGTAACAATAATCATGTTAAATCCAATGTTGTTGCTTCTAGTAGTTCTCTTGATTCCACTAATGATTCTCTTAGCCAAGTTACACTTGAGCAATAAAATAGCTTATTGAAGGGAATTATAGAGAAAGGTGTTTACAAGAGCCTTGCCGGAAGTAAGCAATTCGAGGAAATTGTACGCAAGCAAGGAAGGCACCGCAAGAATCAAGGTGTTGGTTTTGAATGAAAGTTCAATACCAATGGAGTTGAGTGGGAAGAAGATCAATACCCCAAGAGGAAGCTTGTTCCTCAACAAGAGAAGTACGATCCTACCTCTTTCAAAGGGACATAATCTCAAGATGATCTTCCACCACAAGACCTACAAGCAAAAAGGCAAGGACAAGCTTCAATAGGAGATTGATGCATTTGAAGAAGCTCCCAAGGCCTTGGTCGAGTGGGTCCCCAAGACTACATCAAGTTCTACTTCATCAAGTACAACTACAACTCCAAGGATTCCCATCAAGATGATGTGGATCCCAAAGAAGAAGAACTAAAGAGTTCTTGAGGGTGACTCCGCCAACATACTTCACTCATATCATTTTGGCAAGGACACGTGCAATCAACTTCCACATCTTGCACTAGTTCAAGGAGTCACAAACCCTCTTGTTGGTACGACAAGGGACAAGGTAACCTAATGCTTTCATGGACATCATCTTGTGTGTGCATCACTCTATGTCTATGGATATCCTTGTTTGTTCCTTGTGGGACTAACCCGTGTAGGTATTGAAAGTGCAAATCACTCCAATGGATTGCTCCAAATGATCTACATCAACATTGAGCATCCACATCTTCAACATCTACATGAATTCATTCTCGAAAAAACCAAGATTAGTTCATCCCTCTTAGGGGGGATCTCACATCTAGGGGGAGCTTTACTCTAAGAATTGAGCTAAAGCAACTCTAATGGTGTGAACACAACAATGCTTTATGTAAAAGTGGTAACCCCACTTGTGCTTAAATGATGAGTACGACCTATGATCAAATGTTCTCATTTGACTCCTAAGTCAATATACTCATATATAGATGACCTAGTCATCGCCAATTATTTGATAGATGCTAGAATTGGTTGTGCATGCTTTGCCACATATTTCATTTGCCATTTTATTGTGTGAGCATGTTGGTTGCATATTTTACTCATTCGAGGACATCCACTTGTTGTTTTGATTGTTTGGTTTCTTTTCTTTTGCCAAGTGGATGGACAAGAATGCCTAAGAACCCTCTCTAGCTAGCTATGCTTTTCTTGTCTCAAACTCTATTCATGCTACATCACAAAGTTTGATCAAGTCAGATTCTAACCACTCTGTGTGAGGAGCACTTGGAGTCCCCGATTCGTCATAGACTTAAACTTCCAAAACCTCTTTGTGCATTTCAGTCTGATCGATTCACCCTTTTCGGTCATACCGAGATCACTAAGTTGATCTAGGTTTTCATTCTCGGTGCAACCGATTAGAACCTTTCAGTCACACCGAGTTGCAGTAACTGCTTGCAGTTTTGCATCGCGGTGCCACCGAGTTGTTCCACTCGGTCACACCGACAGGGTCAAGCTATATATACCGACGGGTCAAATTTTGGAATTTTTTCTGAAACTCTTCGCCCGCGCATAACCTGCTCTTCCTCTTCGGGTCTCCGGATCGTCCTCTCGTTGCCAGCGACCTCCCGCCGCTGGTCTCCGCCGCCGTCAACGGCATTCTGCCCCGCCGTTGCCGCCATAGCAAGTTCACTGCCGAGTTAGGGTATGAACTTGACACTTTGTGCTATTCTTTAACTCCGATTCCTAGCACATTGCTTTGCCATGGTTCTTCCCACGTATGAAATACTCCTGTCCAGCGAAAGCATTTCGTAGATTAGATTTGATTTGAAAATTTAGGGTTAGGTTTCCGCCGAACTCATCTCGGACCGACCGAGTTGTAGAAATCGGTCTCACCGATTTGGCTTAAGCCATTGCACATGCGATTTTCGGTCTGACCGAGAATTGCAAATAGGTGTGACCGAGATCGATTCTCTATGAAACCCTAGCAGTCTCGGTGCCACCGAACTGTGAATCGGTCTGACCGAGTTCACTAGTTTAGGTTCCAAAAGCTGCTTCGGTATCACCGAGTTTACAAATCGGTAGCTCCGAAATGCTTTTTGTGGAAAACTAAAACTAATTTTTTAACTAATTGTTTTGCAAAACCTCTACACTTTGTGATTCTCATCCATTCTACCTCATCTATATCTATTCACAGGGTCTGTTGTCAGTGAGTTTGCCTGAAGATGTCTGATCAAAGTGATAGTCAGAACAAGTCAGAGGAACAAGCTCAGTTGAGTGAGGGCACTAGTCCCTCAAGCAGCTATGATGAGGGTAGCAGGAGTACACCCAGCAACTTGCCAAAGGCAGCTACCAGGACAAGGAAGAAGAAAACCTCAGATTCTGAGGATGAGGACTACATCGCTGTTGAGGATGAGGCCACCTCAAAGAAGAAAGTGATGAAGAAGGAATATGCCAGTGCTGCTACCACAAAGCCAGGCATGAACAGAAAGGCACCTGCCAGGAGAGTGCCTACATCCAAACCTAGGAAGGCTGCCACAGGTGAAACTATGAAGTTCACCATTGAATGTGAAGAAGAAGCAGCTGGTGAAGATAAGAAGAAGAAGAGGGTAAGAACAACTACTGCCAAAGTTCTTGGCAAGCCCTTTATGAGGAGAGATTCTGATGAAGAAGAAGAAGAGGAAGAGGATGCTGCACCAGCACCCTAAGCTCAGAAGCTCATGGGAGATGCAATCAAATCAGGGGCTGCTCCATCTAAGCCCAAAGCTGCTCCCAAGGCTGCTGCTCCAGCACCAAAGCCTAAACCCAAGAGGAACACCAGAAGTATACCTGCTGCAGAGAAGAACAAGGCCCCAGTGCCTGAAGCTGCTGAAGAAGAAGATGATTCACTTGTTTTGAGGAAGTTGAAGCCCAAGATTCCTGACCATAATGATGCTCATCTAGTAGCTGAAGACATGCACATCAGAAAGGATGCTGGACTGAGATTGTCGAGACAGTCAGATCCATATGCTGTGAGGAGAAGAACAACAGTTGACTACAGATTTCACACAAAGGAGCAACAAGATTTTTATGAGACAATTTTGCTTGACAAGAAGCCCATTGTGTGTGACATGAGATGGATCAACTTGGAGTATGTAGGACCTTGAGAAGAGGTGTCTAGAGGGGGGGATTAGACACTAAGTACCAAAGTTGCAGTTTTTAAGTTTCCCTAAGTTTAAATGGAGTTTAGGCACAAGTTTAACATTCACAATACATATCAAGCAAGCATGCAAAGAGTATATGAGCAGCGGAAAGTAAAGCATGCAACTTGCAAGAATGTAAAGGGAAGGGTTTGGAGGATTCAAACGCAATTGGAGACACGGATGTTTTTGGCGTGGTTCCGATAGGTGGTGCTATCGTACATCCACGTTGATGGAGACTTCAACCCATGAAGGGTAACGGCTGCAAGAGTCCATGGAGGGCTCCACCCACGAAGGGTCCACGAAGAAGCAACCTTGTCTATCCCACCATGGCCATCGCCCACGAAGGACTTGCCTCACTAGCGGTAGATCTTCATGAAGTAGGCGATCTCCTCGCCCTTACAAACTCCTTGGTTCAAATCCACAATCTTGTCGGAGGCTCCCAAGTGACACCTAGCCAATCTAGGAGACACCACTCTCCAAGAAGTAACAAATGGTGCATTGATGATGAACTCCTTGCTCTTGTGCTTCAAATGATAGTCTCCCCAAGACTCAACTCTCTCTCATAGGTTTTGGATCTGGTGGAAAGAAGATTTGAGTGGAAAGCAACTTGGGGAAGGCTAGAGATCAAGATTCATATGGTGAATGGAATATCTTGGTCTCAACACATGAGTAGGTAGTTCTCTCTCAGAAAATGTATGCTGGAAGTATAGGTTCAGTCTGATGGCTCTCTCCATGAATGAAGAGGAGGTGGAGGGGTATATATAGCCTCCACACAAAATCTAACCGTTACACAATCTACCAAACTTGGTGGGACCGAATCGTTAAACTTGGTCAAACCGATTTAGCAAATAATGTGACCGTTAGGGTTTTCGGTGGGACCGAAATGCAACTCGGTAGGACCGATATGGTTAGGGTTAGGGCATAACGTAATCTCGGTAAGACCGATTACACAAACTCGGTGAGACCGATTTTGGTAATAAGCTTTCCAGAGAGTTGGTCAAGCGAACTCGGTGGGACCGATTACTCAAACTCGGTGAGACCGATTTTGGTAATAAGTCATCCAGGGAGTTTGCATTGTAATCTCGGTAGTACCAATTTCTCAAACTCGGTGAGACCGATTTGATAATGGACATACACAGAGAGGTTACAATCCCATCTCGGTGAGACCGAGATCCCCATCGGTAAGACCGATTTACTTAGGGTTTTTGGCAGTAGCTATGACTTTTGGAGTCGGTGGCGCCGGATAGGAAGAATCGGTGTGACCGATTTTGGCTTTGGGTTTAGGTCATTGGTGGAAGTGGGAAAGTAGCTGAGGGTTTGGGAGCATATCACTAAGCACATGAAGCAAGAGGCTCATTAAGCAACACCTCATCCCTCCTTGATAGTATTGGCTTTTCCTATAGACTCAATGTGATCTTGGACCACTAAAATGTAAAATGAAGAGTCTTGAGCTTGAAGCTTGAGCCAATCCTTTGTCCTTAGCATCTTGAAGGAGTTCCCATGTCCTTTAGTCCATGCCACTCCATTGTTGAACTTATCTGAAATATACTAGATAAAAGTGTTAGTCCAACAAGAGATATGTTGACATTAATTACCAAAACCACCTAGGGAGCACTTGTGCTTTCAGAGTACATCAAGAAAAATGAAGGTCACTATCCAGGAGTATATGACAGCTTCAAAGCATGTGGAGTTGATGAATTTGTTGCCCAGAAGCTCACCAAGTGGAATGATGAGCTCATCATGCAGTTTTACTCCACAGCTCACTTCTACCCAGATGGGAAGATCATCTGGATGTCTGAAGGTACTAGGTACCAATCCACTGTTGAAGAATGGGCTCAGTTGATCAATGCTACAAAAGAAAATGAAGATGACTTGGATGTTTATGATGAGAAGAAGAAATACCACAACACTATGGCACACATGTATAGAGAGATCCCAGATAAAGCTTTGGAAACTCACAAGCTTGGATCTGTACACTTCCTGTTGTCTGGTCTTCCTACAATCAACTAGATCCTTAGGCACACATTGCTACCCAAGTCTGGAGATCACAAGATGATCAGAGGACATGCTATCAACTTGCTGCATTTGTTTGATGTGCCTCAAAAATTCAAAGTCATGAGTCTAATTGTGGAAACAATCAAGAGAACGGCAGCTGATCAGAAGAGAAGTTGTGGGTATGCTCCACACATTCAGGAGCTCATCAACTCAAAGATGGGCACATGCACATATCTATTGGATAAGGAGCATCTACCCTTATATCCTGATTTTCAAGATAACACAGTTGAGATGAATGAGGAGGAACCATCATCTGTGCAAGCACATGAGAAGAGAGAGAAGGCAAGGGTAGAGAAAGCTACAAAGATGCCAACTGCGAAGAGGCATGTCAAGTGTTCCTAAAGAGCAAGCAAGATCAGCTTGGCTATCTGATTGCCTCCACCTTGAGGATTGATAAGGGCTTGGCCACCCTGACTCAAAACCAGGAGAGTTTGGAGAGGGTCATTGAGCAGAAATTCTATGCTCTTGATGTCAAGGTAACTGAGATCCAAACTGTAGTTGAGCAACTTTAGGAGGATGTGGAGGAGAAGAAAGGCAAGTCTACTACAGATGCTTTTGCTAGAGTGCCCAGAGGACAGAGATCTGCTGCAGTGCCTGTTCCAGACATGAGAGCTACTTCATCTGCACCAGCAGCTACAGCTTCAGTGCCACCAGCTCTAGCAGCCACTCCACCAGCTCCAGCTACGTCAACACATGCTTTCGTCCTTGGAGTCATCTCTACACCACCTCATGAAGACCAAGCCTGAGAGTCGTTTAGCACTATGCATTTTTGAACTTTTTGGTAACTTGTTGCCAAAGGGGGAGAAAAATGTATAGATCGTAGGCTTCGAGAGAGAGTGTTGCTTTTTATCTCTCTTGTTTTTGGTGGTCGAACTTCTTTATTGTGTGATTGCTTGATACACTATGTCCTTTGTGAGATACTTGGATGATCATGTGTTTGATCATATGCTACCTTAATGCTTGTTGGATGATATTATCTCTTATATCCTTATATGATCATTCACTTTGCTTGGTGATGAGTGCATGTGTTCAATTATTATCATTTTGAGCGCTGCACCAACATGTATGTGACATGGAAGAGTAACCCATGATCTTAACACCTTGTGCATTTGTGGTCCAAAGCAAATTTAAATAATGCACAAATTTAGGGGCAGCTCTTGCTTATCACATGCTTCTCAAAGCGATGATGTTTTTCAATCTTATTATCATTTGTCGAAGCTTTGATCTATATGTTGTCATCAATTACCAAAAAGGGGGAGATTGAAAGTGCAACTATCCCTGGGTGGTTTTGATAATTCCTAACAACATATAGCTCACTGAGCTAATTCTATTTCAAGATAAATATTTCAGGAAAGCTCAATTATTGGTATGGCATGGATGAGAAACATGGACCCCTCAAAATGCTAAGGACAAAAGGATTCGCTCAAGCTCAAAGCACAAGACTCTACATTTTCCATTTTAGTGATGCAAGATCACACTGAGTCCATAGGAAAAGCTAATACTATCAAGAGGGGATGAGGTGTTGCTTAATGAGTTTCTTTCTCAAAGTGCTTAGTGATATGCTCCAAAAACCCTCAAGTATTTTCTCACATCCACATATGTCCCAAAACAAAAGTCAAACTCGGCCCCACCAAAACTTTCTATCCGGCGCCACCGAGTTTAGTTGACATAGCCACTGCCAGAAACCGTAGTCTTTTCGGTCTCACCGATGGGGATCTCGGTCTCACCGAGATGGGATTTTAATCTCTCTGTTTCCCTTCATAACGTTTCGGTCAAACCGAGATGAGCGATCGGTCCCACCGAGATTGCAATGCAAACTCACCGTTTCCCTTTCGTAATGTTTCGGTCCAACCGAGATGAGCGAATCGGTCTTACCGAGTTTGCCTGACCAACTCTCTGTGTGTCTATTACCAAAATTGGTCCCACCGAGTTTGTGTATTTGGTCTCACCGAGATTACATTATGCCCTAACCCTAATGACATCAGTCCCACCGAGTTGACATGTCGGTCCCACCGAAATTCCTAACGGTCACATTATTTACTAAATCGGTCTGACCGAGTTTCACGATTCGGTCCCATCGAGTTTGGTAAGTTGTGTGTAATGGTTAGATTTTGTGTGGAGGCTATATATACCCCTCCCCCCACTCTTCATTCTTGGAGAGAGCCATCAGAACATGCCTACACTTCCAACATACATTTTCTGAGAGAGAACCACCTACACTTGTGTTGAGGTCAAGATATTCCATTCCTACCACATAAATCTTGATCTCTAGCCTTCCCCATGTTGCTTTCCACTCAAATCTTCTTTCCACCAAATCCTAATCCTGTGAGAGAGAGTTGAGTGTTGGGGAGACTATCATTTGAAGCACAAGAGCAAGGAGTTCATCATCAACACACCATTTGTTACTTCTTGGAGAGTGGTGTATCCTAGATTGGCTAGGTGTCACTTGGGAGCCTCCGACAAGATTGTGGAGTTGAACCAAGGAGTTTGTAAGGGCAAGGAGATCGCCTACTTCGTGAAGATTTACCCTAGTGAGGCAAGTCCTTCGTGGGCGATGGACATGGTGGGATAGACAAGGTTGCTTCTTCATGGACCCTTCATGGGTGGAGCCCTCCGTGGACTCGCGCAACTGTTACCCTTCGTGGGTTGAAGTCTCCATCAACGTGGATGTATGATAGCACCACCTATCGGAACCACGGATAAAAAATCTCTGTGTCAACATTGCGTTTGCCTCCTCAAACTCCTCCATTTACCTTGATATGCAATTGTTTTACATTCCGCTGCTATACTCTTAGAATTGCATGTGTAGGTTGATTGCTTGACTTCTGCTATGCTAAAATCTGCCAAGAACTAAAATTGGGAAAAGGCTAGATTTTTATTTGGTCAAGTAGTCTAATCACCCCCCCCCCTCTAGACATACTTTCGATCCTACAATTTTAGAGAATTAAACAAAACTACTAGGAAATATCATTACCATCTATCTTTTATTGATCAAATGCTAGAAAGACTATCTAAACATACCCACTTTTACTTTCTAGATGGTTATTCTGGTTTTTCTCAAATACCTGTGTCATAAGAGGATCAAGAAAAAACTACTTTTACTTGCCCTTTCGATACCTTTGCTTATAACCGTATGCCTTTTGGTTTATGCAATACAGCTGTTACCTTTTAAAGATGTATGACTGCTATATTCTCTGATTTTTGTGAAAAGATTGTTGAGGTTTTCACGGATGGTTACTCCATTTATGGAACTTATTTTGATGATTGCTTAAGAAACCTTGATCAAGTTTTGCAGAGATGTGAAGAAACTAATCTTGTCTTGAATTGGGAGAAGTGCCACTTTATGATTAATGAAGGTATTGTATTGGGGCATAAAATTTCTAAAAGAGGTATTGAAGTTGATAAAGCTAAAGTAGATGTTATTGAAAAGATGTCGTGTCCTAAAGATATCAAAGGTATAAGAAGTTTCCTTGGTCATGTTGGTTTCTATAGGAGGTTTATTAAAGACTTCTCTAAAATTTCTAGGCCTCGTACTAATCTCTTGCAAAAAGATGTTCCATTTGTTTTTGATGATGGTTGTGTAGAAGCATTTGAAATCCTTAAGAAAGCTTTGATTTCTGCACCTATTGTTCAACCACCTGGTTGGAACCTACCCTTTGAAATTATGCGTGATGCTAGTGATTATGTTGTAGGTGTTGTTCTAGGACAAAGAGTTGATAAGAAATAAAATGTTATCCATTATGATAGTAAAACTTTAGACAATGCTCAAAGAAATTATGCTACTTCTGAAAAAGAATTTCTAGCAATTGTCTTTGCTTTTGATAAGTTCAGATCTTATATTGTTGATTCCAAAGTAACTGTTCACACTGATCATGCTGCTATTAAATACCTTATGGAAAAGAAAGATGCTAAACCTAGACTTATTAGATGGGTTCTCTTGTTGCAAGAGTTTGATTTACATATTATTGATAGAAAGGGAGTTGAGAACCCCATAGCAGACATCTTGTCTAGGTTAGAAAATGTTCTTGATGACCCACTACCTATTGATGATAGTTTTCCTGATGAACAATTAGCTGTCAAAAATGCTTCTCATAGTGCTCCATGGTTTGCTGATTATGCCAATTACATTGTCGCTAAATTTATACCATCTAGTTTCACATACCAGCAAAAGAAAAAGGTTTTCTATGATTTAAGACATTACTTTTAGGATGACCCACACCTTTATAAAGAAGGAGTAGATGGTTTTATTATACATTGTGTACCTGAGCATGAACAGGAACAAATCCTATGCAAGCGTCACTCCAAAGCTTATGGAGGACACCATGCTGGAGATAGAAATGCACACAAGGTATTGCAATCTGGTTTTTATTGGCCTACTCTCTTCAAAGATGCTTGTAAGTATGTCTTGTATTGCGATGAATGCCAGAGAATTGGTAATATTAGTAGACGTCAGGAAATGCATATGAATTATTCACTTGTTATTGAACCATTTGATGTTTGGGAATTTGAGTATATGGGACCTTTTCCTCCCTCTAATGGGTATACACATATTTTGGTTGTTGTTGATTATGTTACTAAGTGGGTAGAAGCTATTCCAACTAGTAGTGCTGACCATAACACTTCCATTAAAATGCTTAAAGAAGTTATTTTCCTGACGTTTGGGGTCCCTAGATATTTAATGACTAATGGTGGTTCACACTTTATTCATGGTGCTTTCCGTAAATTGCTTTCTCAATATGATGTCAACCATAGAATTGCATCTCCTTATCATCCTCAGTCTAGTGGTCAAGTAGAATTGAGTAATCGAGAAATAAAGTTGATTTTGCAAAAGACTGTTAATAGATCTAGAAAGAATTGGTCTAAGAAACTTGATGATGCATTATGGGCTTATAGAACTGCTTATAAAAATCCTATAGGTATGTCTCCATATAAAATGGTTTATGGAAAAGCATGTCACTTACCTCTTGAATTAGAACATAAAGTTTATTGGGCAATTAAAGAGCTCAACTATGATTTCAAACTTGCCGGTGAGAAGAGGTTATTGACATTATCTCACTTGATGAATGGAGAACCCAAGCCTATGAGAATGCCAAGTTGTTTAAAGAAAAGGTTAAAAGATGGCATGACAAAAGGATACAAAAGTGTGAATTTAATATAGATGACCTTGTCTTGCTATAAAACTCTCGTTTAAGATTTTTTGCATGAAAGCTTCGCTCTAAATGGGAATCCTTATATTATCGAGGAGGTTTACCATTTCGGTGCCATCAAAATTAACAAGCCCGAAGGCACCAACCCAAAGGTGGTAAACGGTCAAAGAATCAAACATTATATCTCAGGTACTCCCATAAATGTTGAGACCAATATTATTAATACCATAACACCGGAGGAGTACATAAGGGAGACCTACCAGAATGTTTCTGTAACATCCCAAATTTCCAATTTGGAATGTTATACATTAGATCATCATTGCATATCATATTTTTCATGCATTTTGGTTCATCCTAGAAATTCTAAGCAACTCAAGGACCCACGGAGAGAGTTGGGGATTTTGTTATTTTCATATTTGAGTTTTCTCAAATTTCAAAAAGAGGATCGTTTGATTTTAATTATTTTTCTCTTCAAAAATATTTCATATTAAAAAAATATGAGAGGAGATAATATGACTTCTCCAAAATAAATGAAATATTCGAGGAAAAATATTAAAATCAAATAAATAGTTTTATTTGGTTTTTCTTGCAATTTTATTTGAATTAGAAAAATTGCACGTTTTCAAAATTGCATTTTTAGGCCAAAAAGATGTTCATCTTGTTCTAAATATTCTATTTAGATGGTGAAAATTTGTTTTGGTATTTTTAGTTTTTTATTTTATTTTCTAGGATTGTTTTGTTCGGCGAAATCTATTTTAAAAACAAGATTCCGCCCGACCGGGTCGAAGCCCAGCCGAGCCGACCGGCCCAAGCCAATGCCACCACCGACATCGTCGGGCGAGTCCGAGCCGGACACGCCTCGCCCAAGCCGCCTCTCCTCTCCCCCAATATAAACCAAGCTCGGGGCCCCCTCGGGACCCCAAGCCGCCGCCGCCGCCTGCCGAGCGCCCCGCCGCCTCGCAAGACGCCGCCACCGCCACCGCCGCAGCAGAGCCCCGCCGGAGCCGCCCCGCCTTGCCGGAGGTATACGCCGCCGCCGCCATTGTTCGGTTTATTTTTAAAATCGTTCGGGTTTTTTAGAAACCCTAGGTTTATTTTTAGATCGGTTTTATTTTTTCCCGGTTTAGTTAAATAGCGGACGTTCGTCTGTATGTTCGTTTTAACGAACGGTGTTCACTCATTAGTCGCAGACAGCGAACGTTCATTCGTTAGTTTGTTCGTCAATTTTTCTTTTTCCAGGGTTTTTCCGCGATGATTTTCGATTGCGATTTCTGTCCTGATTTTCATTTTAGTTTATCTTTTTGCTCGTTTATCGAAATCAGGCGATTCAAGAGTCCAGATCTTTGTATCAAAGCCCTCTTTCGGTTTAACCAACTTCAACAAGATTTTGGTACTGTAAAATTTTACTTTAGTCCAGATTAGTAAACGGATCTTGTTTCTTTCGCAGTTTGAGTTTCGTTGCTTCGTTTGATTTGATTCTTTTTGCAAACTGGAGTTCTTAAGTTGAACTTTCTGGTTAGATCTCTTATTTGAGTTTTACCCGTGCTTCTAGTTGAGTGCTTATGTATGTATCTGTTTGTTTGCGATAGAGTACCCGGAGTGCAAAGCGTGCTACTACGAGTCTCTAGGTTTCACGAATCATCAGCAAGGCAAGTAACAGTTTGATCATACCTCTTTACTACCCAGTTTTTATTGCATTAGATCGACCCTCAAACATTGCATGGTTAGGAATCGTTTAACATGTTGGTGCTGGGAAGTAGATGATGAGGTAGAACCTACTGCCCTATTTATTATCAAACCTTTGGGAGTTACTTCTACGTTATGCTTATATTGCTATGCTATGCTCGTAGACGTGGTTTGGTCGGAGTGAATTCCATGACAGATGTGAGTATTGATAATTAATGGTTAACTTAAGGTGGCTACTTTAATACACATCTGGGTGGATTGCTTGAGGCACCCTGGAGTACCCAGTGGTTGTTAGGGCACCTGGAGAATCTAGTGTTGTCCAAGGATATGCCGGAGTACCCGTGTGATCTTCCTACGGTCTGCCACCCAGGCTCAAAGGGATCATAAGATTATTCATACTAGAAACTTCCATGTGCAGCCACAAGCTATTATGGGCTCTAGCATAGTTGAGTATGTTGCATGACCTCTTTCAGTGGTGGGCTAGCAGATGTAGGGGAAAGTAGGTGTAACTGTCCACCCAGAGTAAAGAGTTATTGTTTTAGAAAGACTGTGTCTCGTTTCTCCGGCCATGGATGTATTCGAGTCTTGTGGGGAAAAGTGCGCAAACCTCTGCAGAGTGTACAAACTAATCATGGTTAGTCGTGTCCCCGGTTATGGATGTTTTGAGTATCTAGTTCTTGGATTATCATGTTGATCTCGTCACTCTAAATTTAATTTGTTGGGTTAATGATGATGATTAATTAGGATTGAGTTGGCGGAACCTTCTCAATGTTTAACAACCACCATGATAGTTAAATAAACTGTATTCCTTTGTTGTAGGGAAAAATTGGCTTTATGCAAAACTGTAACCATAGAGCTTTCCACCAGCCATATATACATGTAGTGATAGCATTCATTCTGTTCATTACCCTATGTGTTACATTGCCAGCATATTCCATGTGCTAACCCGTTTCGGGCTACAACGTTTCATGTTGCAGACATTTCAGACGACGAGTAAGGTGCCATAGGTCATTGTATTTCACTCAGCTATGTCGTTGGAGTTGATGGACTCACTTTATCTTCCAAGCCTTCCGCTGTTATCGATTTTAGATGGCCTTAAGCCGCATTATTGTAATAAGTTCTCTTTTGAGACATTCGATGTAATAAGTGTGTGATTGCTACTCTGTTATAAATCCTCGAGTACTGTGCGTGTCAGCATTACCAATCCAGGGATGGCACTGATACACAGAGATCAGACTGTTTGAGGTATGGTCGCTACAAGATGGTATCAGAGCACATGCTGACTGTAGGACACGACCACTAAGCTAAAGCCCTAGATCACTACTGTCTTCTCATTTCTGACTCCTCTCCTTTTCTACTCTATAGGATGGTACATGCAAGGAACAAGTTCACACAACCGGATGAAGATACACCTTTTGGACGACACTTGAAGGAAGTTACTAAATACCTGAACATCAGAATACCAAGCTTCATCGGGACTTACATCACCACTTTAGCCGAAGAGGAGCGTTGGATGATTCGAGTTCAAGTTCCAGGAACACTACTAGGAAAATGCCTATAGATAGAAGTTTACCAGTAGCGTTTGTTTGCAACCCAACGCTACTAGTAGTTAGTAGTAGCGCTGTCTACAAACAGCGCTATTGGTATAAGTTAGCAGCAGCGCTTGTTTCCTGGGCCCACGCTACTACTAAGTGTAACACACCACACCCCCTGGTCAAAAAATAGCAGCAGCGCATGTCCTCCAACCTGCGCTACTGCTAGTATAGTATCTATAGCGCCTGTTTTACTAAGTGCGCTACTGCTAATTTTTCTATGTATAACATTTTACCAGTAGCGTGTGTTTCTGGCCAGCGCTATAAGTAGTGCAACCCTAGCTGTAGATATTTTGCAAGCTGCCATAGCAGTAGCGCGTATGGGTGACCCACGCTACTGCTATGCCCGCCAGCCACCTACCACCTTTCCCCTTCTTCCTCCCCTCTCTTCTTCCCCCCTTCCTTTCTCCCCCTTTCCTTGCACCTTTCTTGTTCCTTTTAATGCTCCCCGACCACCACCCCTCCATTAGAGCCCTCCCTCCCCCTCTTCTTTGCCCCTCCACCACCCCTCAATTAGAGCCCCCCTCCCTCCCCCTCTTCTTTGCCCCTCCACCACCCCTCCATTAGAGCCCCCTCC